>NW_028232880.1:0-143267 GCF_057557595.1 Rhyacophila brunnea
ATAAGTTTTTTTTGCAAATTACGGCAAAAAAATTTTGAATTTCATTTATATGAATTTTAAATATCGAGAAATACCACATATTTCATCACACAAAAATAATGCATACTTTATATCTTAAAATAAAAACTAATTATAAATCCTACGGATAACAAAAATTTTCTCCCTATATTATTTGAATATATTCTGTCTTTCTTATTCTTATATGGCATTTACCTTAATGACTTTAAACGAATCTAAATTTTTTTATGGTCAAATAAAAAAATACGCATTGATTTAGTCATATAAAAGCAAGAGAAATCTAAACAAATAAAAATTTTCCTAAATATTTTGTAATAATTTGAATTTTTTATTTTCACTGCAAGATTTAATTTTCAATAATTGTTGGATTTTCATTCTTTTGCACGAAAGAAAATGACCAAAAAAAATATATGTGATTAAAGCCTTATTTTGATATTAATTAGCTTTTTAATATGTCATTTAGAGACATGCACGTGTAAATTCAAATCAAAACATGAATGTGAATATTTTACTTTTAATATTCTTTTCTTATTCAATATTATGCGAGCAAAATATAATAAGTAGGGCAATTACACGTATAATTTCGTAACTATTGTGCAAATTGAAAAATTATTTCAATTGTGATAAATATTTTTATAATACGCCAAGTAAACGATAAAAGAAGAAATAAAAACGAATGAATAGAGTTAAATTATATCAAAAAGACATTTATTATTATTTTTCAACAATAATCATATTCAAACCACAATCATAGAAATATAAGAAAGCAGTTTTGATGATTTATTTCACGAACATGTTTATAAAAATATAAATAATATATTAGGGAACATAATGGAATCTTATTGCTTATAAAAGACATGGGTTTGTAAATATAAAAGTAAATTTATATTTTTTGAAATCATGGGGAGCATAAAAATATCTAAAATTACGTACATTGCTTTATTAATGCAAAATGCGAACAAAATATAGCTTGTTTTACAGATAACTGGTATCGGTTTTAATAATCGAGAAATCATAAAATTAAAGATTTTAATTTCTATATAATCTTTTAACGTTAAAATATTTATATGGTAAACGTGATTTACAAGAAAAGAAACATTTTATATACTATTTATTAAAGTATATAAACGAAATTCTAAGCTAATTACTGGTTAGCATGTTTATTGAAATAAAAAAATTGAAAAAACCCCATGTAACCCATAAAAGCCGAACTCTTGGGAGAAGCCAATATCAAATACAAAATTTCAATTTAATTATTCATGATTTTTATTGTAAACCAATTTAATATAGCAAAATTTACATATTCTAAATAAAACATTATAATTTGTGAAAATAGTGTTTTTTATAGCAAGATTATCATATAAATGTATTAAAATAATTTACGTCGCTTTACATGTTTTTCTAAATAGCTCAGTAATTAATAATAAAAGAAGGTCAATCCAAAAAGTCCTAGTGATTTATAGGGAATGAATATCTGTAAATTTAACCTTTTGACATGCATTTCTGTTGAGAAGACAACAATTATCGATGATGAAGTGTAAATTTCAATATAAATATCAAATACTATAAAACACCGGTTCATGGTACAAACCCGGTATATTATTATAGATTAATTTGACGAAAAAATAACGCTTAGATAGCTCATAGATTCGAGTTCGGAATTTAGTTGAAAAAATTAAAATCAAATTATCTTTTATAAAAATACAAGATTAATATAAAGAAAGAATTCAGTGGTAACAGGTTTAATATTTCGTCGTTATAAAAATAATTCAAAATGTTAAAAAATAGACAATTAGAGATGTTCCCGGTTAAAGACAAACATGAGTAGAGCTAAATATCTTTCTAAATTTAGATTTAAGAAAAACATTGTAAAGGATTTTATGATAATGCCGTCATACATATATATTCTTTTTTGATATTTATTCAAAATAAGAAAGCTTTCCAAAATAAAAATATAAATGTCATATATAATGATTTTAGAGTACTCAGGGAATAGTTTAAATGGCGATGAATCTCAGTGAAGAATTCAGAAAATAAACGTAAAAAAATTAATATATATTAAGGTGAATATAATAATATATTAAATACACTAGTATTTCGAGTTATTTTCCATAAAACAAAAAACAGTGCTAGAGAGATATTAAACACTAAAAACACTTAATGGTATATTATACATATAATATTTATCATATATATGGTTTTTTCTTTCACTGTTGCCATACAGACTGTATCATCAGTATAAAGTTATAAATATCATTAGTGCATGTAGCACACAAGCAATTGGATCATTTCAGAAACAAAATCTAGGTGAAAATATTATTATAGACAACTCACTATAAGAGAAATTGATTATAATTTAAGGATTGCCAGAAATTTTTGTGCGTATTTTTAATTAAATTAAGTGACTAAGGGCGGTAAAATCGTATCACATATATTAATATCAGCATATTTATTCTTATTGTAATTTTTAAATATAAATTTTTTGTTAATTTTAAGGTTTATTATAACAATAATCTTGGTTTATGTACCTTCCTACGACACGTTTTGCATATTTTAATTGCCCTTCATAAATAGTGCTTTTAATATTTTATTTTATGCCTTTTTTTATTTGTTATGTTCCTTATAATTTCAATTGATTTTTTTATATCTAATTAATTAAAAAGTACTAGATTTTGAATTCCCAGATAAAATTTATAAACTACATCTAAATTCCAGAAATGAAAACTTTAGATGAATAAAACACGAATTTAATATACTCTATTATATTTTTAATAGTCTCTAGGAACTCTATAAAGTTTTAGTTAAACAAATAAAAAATCAGAAATGAAATTCGTTCAAAACAACAGGCTAAATATACGCGATTTTCACATAAAAGTTAAAGATCACGAATTTTTTGATTTATCTATGTAAAAACACATATTAAGTATATTTTTTTATTAACATAAGATAAGTTCTCACAATGTCTTTTTTCCCGATATAATTTCTCTAGCTTCTTGTGAAATCGTAATATGTTTGCATAAATCAAATAATTTGATTGAATTATGGTCATAATGAGACTTTAATACATACATAAACAATTTAATCTATATAAGATAGATATACAGGGTTTTAAAGTGTGAGACATTAAGACATCCCAGAAATATAAGAAAAAAATTGGAGCAAAATAGTAAAAAAAGGTATCTACTGTAAGATAGTGTTATGAAAACTTTCACAAAGACGCAAAACTATATATTAATATTATTATTTTTGAAGGAGTCAAATTTCTGTATAATGCAGGTGGCGTAAAACACAGGCAATGTAACTATTGAAAAATAGTTTTGTATTCATGATAATTGGGTTTTATCTAGTATATAATACAAAATATATTAAATTATTAATTTCACCTTGAGTTTTTAAGCAATAATTTTTGAAAAAAGATATTTTAAATAAATATAATAAATTTTAAAAATCTTATAAAGATGACTAAAACAAAAGATAAAATGTGAACTAATTTAAATGAATAATTATACGGGAAAATATATGGATTTTACGCAAAAATTATCTATCTTGGATGCTGAAATTAGAATAAAATTCAAGCGAAGAAATCTATAATCGAAATATTAAATTTTTATACGTTTTAGTACAAAAAAATACTATGTTCTTCTAAAAACAAACCACAGAAGTATTAAATGCAAAATTATGCATATTTAATTCTTCTAAACACCAAGATGGGGTTTAAATTTAAATAAATAACCGCTAAAAGTCAATCTAAAAAGAGAAAAAAATCCACCATATACACGAATTCAATAAAAGATATAAAAAAAACTTAAACATCATTGGGTGCATTAAAACAATGTATATCCTTATTTTAAAAAAATATCTTAGGAAATGATTGTAAAAGATGAGTTTATACTGGTAAGTTGAGGATACACAAAAATATGATATAAAAAAACCAAAATAGAACATATTGAAATAGTAAAAATTTGAAAATTTACATTCTTTTTCTCAAGGATTAAAAAAAATATCACAAGTATTCAATCTTAATGTAATTATAAAAAAAGTCATTAAATCATAATAAAAAAACATACTTTAATTTTTATAATATAAATAACTGTTAATTTAGACTTATAATTTTTTACATGCGTGTTGAAAAATTGCTTATTATAAGAATTTTTTTGATTCTCCATTTATAACTCATGTTTTTAGATTTGAAATCGGGTTCTAGGATTAAATATATGCCTGCATTATCATTTATGTATAAAGTTTGTATATTCGGTCAATTTTTTTCTACATTTTATTTTGTTAAATACTATTGGTAATTTTTTAATTTTCTTTATATGATGCATTCGAAGCGTATTTGCAGTAGTACCTCTAAAAAACGAGTTTAGCACACTAGATCTTAAATATATATTATATTTTTTCTTTTTTTATTTATTAACACAATTATAATAGTTACTTGACATGATCTATCAATGTAGAGTTATATATCTTTAAAATGCAACTATATTCCTTTTTTTTCTTAAATTTTTTTTATATTCTTTTGACTTTTGGATTTATAGATGCAGTTTTTCTATCTTTTTACATGATCTATTATATGGCAAATATATTTTGATAATAAATAAGCTCTTTACCGATTATGTCTTTAAGATTTTTTTATAGCTTTTTCCCATTTGTATTATTGTAGGCGATTTTTGTATATTTTTTAGCCTTACTATTCAATGGATAATATATATTTGATTATAAATAAGCTTTTTTATTGATTTTACCTTATTCATATAAAATTCGGTTATATTATAACATTTTTCTTACAAAGCTTTAGTGGATTATTTTGTAACAAAATGATTTCCTATATTTCCAAAAATTTAATCTTCTAACATAGTGTATAGTTTTTTATTCATATATTTTATTTAAACAATCCAAATTGTATTTATCTAAATAAAATAATTTAAGTTTCCAAATTCTTTGATATTTTTACAGAGAAATTATATTTTTAGGATAATGTGCATATAAATTACGGTTTGATATTCTATTCGCAAAAACATACAAGGAACAAATATTTATTATTTTTTATTGCTGTTATCTTACGCTGCAATAAAGTTTTGAAGGTTCTATAAATAAACGCACATAAATTGAATAAATTAACAATATATATTTTTGGTTCCAACTACGAAATTTATGGTAGAACAAAATTTATTTGTAATTAGAAAACTAATATAATTGCTTAAAAGTTCTCTGTATAGTGGTTTTTAGTAAAAAGACCTATAAAAAATAACAGAAGATCCCAAACACATTCTTGTAGAGAGATATTTGAATATGCTCATGCGTAAAACGATGAAAATCATAAATTACATAGCAGGAAACTTAAGTAGAATAGAATTAAAAAAACAAGATTTTTAATATAAAAAAATCCTTTTTTGCCATTAAATTTTAAGTAATGCCATAAATATATAATTTTTATTGCTGTCTATCAATACAAAAAAAGCATCAAAGAAAATTAAATTATGATAAAAAAATCGCAGATTATATGCTCATTCTAAAACGCGTACTGTGATTTAAAAAAAAAATTAGTGCATTTAAATACGGAGTTTACTATATTTTCTCTCGCAGTGATAAAAATAAAAGTTTTTTTATATAATTTTTAGCATAATTTTTTTTTAAGAAAACTGTCTGAGATAGCTTTCTAATGTGAAAGTTGTTGCCAATAAATGTGATTTTGACTTTTATAAAATCAAAAATAAATGTAAAGCTATCCACATAAATATAATCAAAATAAACTTATAATAGAGAGAATAAAATATGGCATAAAAAAACATTTAGAGATCTCGGAGAAATTTGCGGTATATATTTTTTTCTAAAAAAAATAGTAACTATTTAATATGAAAATATAGCATACATTTACTTTGGTCTAAAAAAATCAGATTGAGATCATTATATAAGTCAAATATAAGACTATAATTTTTTTTATAGGAATAAATTTTAAATTATATCAGGGTCTTTATTCATATCATTGAGTCTACAAAAAAAACCATGATAATTTAGTAAAAATAAAAGTCTTGAAATGATATGCAAAATTTTAATAAACGAACGATGAAATTTAAGCTTAAGTTTTGTGTAAAAAAATTCACAGCACAACATAACCAACCATATATAATATATACTAAACATCATCTATTTTTAATTTGTACTTGGAGTGAAAATATTTTCAAATCGCATGTTATTTATATTACAAAGTAAAATTCCATAAACGTTTTTTTTATTACTATTTTTTTATTCATATAACACAAATCATAGTATCAGTATACACAAATAAATTCTTGCATAAATCAACGAGAAAACAAAACAACTAAGAACCCATATAGATTTAAAAACGAAATTTATATAAAAATACAACTTTAAAATAAAAACATTTATATCTTACATTTTTTTTCTTCATGTCAAAATTATCTAAAAATTACATCCATTTATGGTCTATAGGATATTTGAAAGATATTTTTAGAAGAAATAACGAATGTCTGATTGATTTTTTTGGTATAAAGATGAATAAAATTGTGAAAATAATGAAATTGTTTCAAAAATGCTTTCTATTCGTATCTTTCTTATTTTATATTTTATTATTGTTTCAAAATCTAATATCAGGGGGGAATGCAATGAGTGATCGTTCAGAAGGTAGTAATTACCAAGAGGTGGCTGTTAAAGGTTACATGGCGAATAGCTCGGATTGCTTATTAAAAAATTTTACGTATCCATTTCCCGAAAATATGAAGACAAAGAAAAAAGAAAATATTGATGAAAAGATTGGAATTGATGCGTCACTGAAAAAAATTGGAAAAGTAGCTCGTATTTTGCCTGAAAATTCAGTAAAAATTATACATCCAGATGCGGGATTTGGCTCATTTTCTGCCCGAGATATTATTTTTCCAAAAAAATTCAATATAAAACATAAAAGACTTAATTGTCAGAAATATATACAAATTAATCACATTAGCATGTCTGAAAGATTGGGATTTCCTGAAAACACTGTCTTTAATCCTTTATATGAGAACAACACAGGAAACGGACTTGATGATTTATTTTACGATGATGTTTATGAAAATATAAATAATATATCAACAATTGTGTGGGAATCGATTTGTTCAAGCGAGCCGAAATTTGAAGACTGTGTCAGCAATACTGAATTATATTTCAAACATGGTGGAATGAAAAATATATTCAATTTTATTCACTGTTGTAATCTTGCGGTAAAATCACCAGATGAACGCCTTTTCTGCAAGAACTTTGAATTTTGTCTGACAAAGCCTCGACAACATACGCTTGAGAGGTATTATTATATTTCAATGCCTATGGCTAATTTTACTTCTCTTTTTAACGACCCCTTTTTTCTTTAAATAAACTAATTTTTTTTTCCTTTTAATGTAGAATAGTTTTTATGAACATATTTCTATTACTTTTGATTTTTAAAAGGTTTTTTTTCTATATAGAAGAAAGTATATATTATTTTAATACTAAGAGAACATTATTTTATATTGATTGTCTCTTTCTGTTTATATTTTATTTGTCTCGGGATCTCTAATTTTCTTCTTTAAATTATAAATTCTTGATTCAAAACATTTGAAAATTAACTTATAAATTTTTTTTATAATTTTATAAAATTCGGTATCTTTCTACACACAATATTAAATTATACACTTTCAGCGATGAAACAAAGGCAGTAAAAACAATATGAATGTTCTATATTTCAAATTTTTTTAATGAAAACAAAGACTATATAGAAATAACTGTGTTATCAAAATTAAAATACCAAGATGACTTTATGTGAGTTTAATTAATGAAAATATGAAATTATAATTGGTTGTTGATTCCCATATATCGAGTGTAAATCCTCCACCCGAATGCAATCATAATTTAGAAAACGAAAAATATTATATGGGGTAATGTCTAAATTTAAAAAAAGAGACAAACATTACTTGTGTTTTATTTTATTTTCTGTGTGTATAAGCCTCAAAAAAATATAATGTATAGACGATCACAAAATTATCTTTTAGTTTAGTTAACAATCAATGAAAAATTCGAGAAAAAAAATAATATAAGTAAGCAGTCTATGCAAAAAAAAGTTTATTATAAACTATTAACGCAATAATATAGGCATTTGCAACATTGTAAAATAAAAAAATAGGGGTCTGGATAAAATTACACATATTCTGAGAATATAGCGTGTTGAATAGTAGAAATCGAAGAGAATAGCTCAAAGTTATTATAATAATATAAAATTATATATTTTCAATTTTTAAATACTTCTATTTGTAGCATATCTTTTAGTAATTCTTGTTTAATATTGAATTCGGCAAAACCCTCAACTTCTATGAAATAAGATAATTTATATAACAATTTTTTTTCGGGTGTTTATATTAGAGAGGAATCTTAAAACTATTATATACACTTATCAATACATTTTTTAAACGGCGAGGGCACCTTTCTATGCTACTCACACATCTAGATGAAATATATAACAAATATAAATTTTTCGTAGCCTTTAAAGTTTAAGAATCCAAATTATAGACTTTTTAACCACGTCTACCCTCTATTTTTGCCTTTTTTTACTGAGAAAATTGTATATTCAAATCATATTGCGCCAAATATAAGTGTGACCTACGATCAGATAAGTGCTTTTTTATAAATACTTCATTTAAAAAAAATAAGAAATAAATTTGCTTAAGAATTGAAAGATAGTTTTAAACAAATGTTCTTATTTATAAAGAGAATTTTCCGAAACACAAAAATTTTTTTCAAATCAAACATCTTAATATAATAAAAAAAAAGTAATCTTCGCGTTTTTGGCATTTTTACATGGTTATAATTTGAGAATGTTAGATTTTCTGTCGACTTAACTCGGCAATATTTAAAACAATTTTCATATTTAGAATGCTGAAAATACCGATAGTCCTCCATATATTTTGAACTGTAACACCATTTACACTGCATAATAGAAATAAATTTGCTTTGGCAATATTATGGTTCTATTATAGGTCTTCAAACAAAAAAAATGAATTCGTAAGTGTGCTTCTATTTATATGTTTGCCTATAAGTTTTGTGTTTTTAAAATAAAAGACTAGGCGGAAAAATATAACTAGAATGTATTTTCAATTCTGTAATATTAATTAATTTATTTTTATTTTAGTTAAAACCGACAAATGCTATGAATTTAATTATAAACCATTAAAATTTCATCTTACGCAGAATAAAAAAATATAATTTTTTATCCGAAAATACATTTTTATAAGTTTATCTGGATAAAACACATTCAATATTTTTCGGAGTATAAATAAATATTTTAGTAATAGCTAGCCAAAGCTTCATATAATTTTCTTTAAGTCATTTGTACTGTGCTCGCTTGTGATTCTATGTTTTTTCCTCCCAAGTGATAATTTTTTTATCCTAGTCGAAAAGTCTAGAAAAAATCATTTGTAAGAATTCAAAGGTTTCTACGCTTCAGTGGTGCAAATATTCGTTCACTGATTTTTATGATTTAAGGTCTGAATAAAACCCATATAATTGTTTTTCAAATAACAAACTATTAATGAGTGCTATCTAGCTGCAAGGACATCAGTTAAAATTTGTAGAATACAGGGAAAACAAAAAAAATACATTTGATTGCGTCACAGAAATAAATTTACTCGATTTAAAAAAAATAACGATAAAAAAAATTATATGTACGAATGTTTCTAGATCGTGGTCTGATTTAATTATAGAACTAAAATCGTTTAACTTTTTTGTATTTCTATTATACGCATGTCCTATACCATCAATCTATAGAAATAGGAACAAAATAACAAGAAATAGGATTAAATATACATTTAACATGGGATGTTTTCAATTATTCAGACAAAGATAGCCGGAAAATTTAGCTATAGGCAAAACTATTAATCTGCATGATATCTCAAATATTTATAGCATACATTCTTATGTTTATATAATAGTTTTTTATAATACAATTATTTGATTGTTCCATTTCATTTAATTATTTATTACTTTATCAAATATGTTTGATATAATACATTCTCTAAATTTTTCTATCTTTTGGATGTGAATATGTAGGCATAAAAAAATGTTTGTCTTGTTCTAAAAATGCTGATATAAAAATTAAATTTTTTTTTGATCTAAAAAATTATGTTGAACGCATAATGTTTATTTTTAATCTATATGTTGTCTATTAGATGATTTCATATTTTTTTGTGTTAAATTGTGGGGAAAGTCCGTTTAAATTGAGATACTTAATATATTTGATAAATAAAAGACAGCGAACTATTTAAGCATAATTTTATACAAAAAATTTTGCATCATTTCATTTTTTTGAATAAGCTTAAATGGGATTTAATTGATAATATTAAGGTAAGGAAGTTATAGAACTAATAAAATATCAAAGATGCACAACTAAAAACAGTTTATTTTCTTGTTAATAGATATATACTTCCATTTTTTTATAGATAGAGGAAGGAATAAAAATAAAAAACGAAGAAAACCGCTTAAAATTAACCAAACTATTGATTAAATCATAAAAAACAAAAAGGCATTATATAATAAACATTTATATAAGAAGATTTTTTAGAGGGTTTAAATTCATTTGATATTTTTAAACGGCCTATTTGAACATAGTAGCCATATAACTTATCCCCGTCGACAATATTATAGATAAAATGTGTCCAAAAATAATTAATAATAGAATTACTCGAAATACAGTATTAGAATAGCATGTATTATTACATATAATATATTATAAGTTTATTTTTTGTTGTTTAACAAAATAAGGGCGACGTTTCGATAATATATTAAAATAGATTTATCATATACATGAATTCGCTTGATTTTATATACGGCAGCACTCTAAAAAATATATATCGTAATAATCATTTTTTTAACAGCTTTTTTGTCTGTATATATAACTATGATAATCTCATCTTCGATATTTAAAATTAATTTTTTATGCGAATGTTCTAATATTCGTTTAGTGTAAAAAAATGATAAAAAGTTAACATAAAAAATTTTATGTTGGTTGTTTTGGTTTCAAAATTATAACAAATCTATTTATATTCAAATAATTTAAATTTATTATTTATGGGTTATGTTTCTTACTATCAATACAGTCATTGAGACATATTAAGCACATCGGGAACTTTAGACAAGTCCTATATAAATCTTCTGATGACACTCCGAATCTATCATCATCAAACACTCCTCTTCTTCTAGTTGAGATGTGTTCAAGTATATTGAAAGTGAGATATCTGTATGTATGCTTCTATTTCATATGAGATTTTTAACTCCTTAAAAATAGTGCATATAAATTTAATAAAGACCTGAGAAACTCTCTACTTTTGGCATCAATGTCAAGCAATAAAAAAATTCGTTAGGGTACAAATTAGCACTCTTCCTTGAAAAATCATTTTTTTTAAAAATATTTATTTTCATAATACATTCAGTGTTGATTTCAAATGGCAAAGAAACCGCGGCACTAACACAGGAAAAAAAGTATTGGTTCGAAAATATATGGTTTGAATAAATATCCTAATTAACTTTATTATGTGCCTTTTAGGAACTATAGTGTTAATTTTCACTTTGAAATATGCTGATATAAAGGGATGTTTTGTTTTCAATTTACAAGTTGAGTCATTGAAAAGATCAAGAACTTTCTATTTCCAAATATTTTACAGCATCGTTGGCGAATAAATTCGGAATAATTATACAACATAGTGCTCAACTGACAATATCTTTAGCTAATAATGCATTATTTAGTTTATAAAAAACAATTTATTTACAAAAAAGCTCCTAATATAATCAATTTTCAGTGGTCTATTTTAAAGTATATAACGCGCGATTATTGAAATTTTCTGCGTAAATTAATGAAAAAATTTAGAATTTAAAATGGCACGAACACAGCCACAATAAACGTCGTTCTCGTGATTTTTACATCGTGGTGTTTAATGCGAGAAAAAGAGAATGGGCACAATTTGTTATGTCAGAAAGTGCTTGCTCATTTAATTGCATTATAAAAACAAATTATTATATTACAAAATCGAAATTTAGTACAGAGAAAACTTGATCTATGTTTAAGAACGCAGCGTTTTATAAGTATTTATCGTAAACAGAGTAAGATGTTCAAATAAACAAAACCCAAATGCCATCAAAACAGGTTTGATCATAAATAAAAAGCTTATTAGCATACTATAACTTAAAAATATTTAATTTTTTGTTTTCTATCTGATTATAATGATATTATATAAGATATATCTATTAAATGAAAAAATCTAAGTATAAGAGCATTTTATTCATTTTATTTTGTTGATTTTTTTATGTTTTTATATCATAAAAAGACGAAAAACAACAGAAATTACTGATGAAGAATAAAGATTTATTATAAGCATTGTGAATTTTAATATAGGGGAAAATAAAAATTGGATATAAATAAATTATCATTGACTTTGATCTAATGTTTAAGTTATGAATCTTTTTTATGTTATAACGCATTTTATAACACGTGTTCTTTGTAGAAAATGGAAGCGTAAAAAACCATAGCTTGATATTTCATTATTTTGGTTTACTATTTGTGAATTTTTTATGTTATTTTTTTTAATCTACTTTATTTATATAAAAAAAAAATTATGGTAAAATATATAACATATCAAAATGCAATGATATTTATGGGCATTCAAATTTTTTTGCAAATATATTTTGATGAAGAATATATGCATTGAAATCTAAAAATTCTGATACTTCATTTTTTAAATTTATTAAAATTATTCAAATCAATAAATTTTACGACCAAAAAATCTATGTAGCATAAAAAACCTACTAGATTCGTACTAAACTACACTTTCGAAACAATAAAACTTCCATTATATATGAGAAGTATAGAGAGCTGATATAAATGCCTCTTTTTTAGACAAAATAATCAACGTTCTATTTCCATGGGAATAATTTAATATTACTATGATGATCGTTTTCTTTTTAACAGAGCTGGAATTTTTTAACAAATAGCAGACGACACATATCCTGCTCCATTTGAACAAAATTGATTCCAATATATCTTTTTTAAGTAAATTAACAACTTTTATAGTTATCTAGGGGCTTATGAAGACATTTTTATCCTTGATAGTCAAGAGATTAATGCTTTATCGGTATTAAAAAAAAGCCATAAAACACTTTTTTGCTAGATAAGAAAATATGGTCGATAAAATTAGCTTATAAAATTAATCTCGGTATTTTGGATGGAATTAAACCTAAGATAGGCGAAATTAACTAATTTTTTTATGAAAGCATATCAGAAAATATAATAAATAGATATGTATGTTAGTAGTGTAAAAAAATATGAAAGGTTAGTTATTTTTATATTCAGCGAATATTAACCCTTAACATACACACCTGCGATACCAAAGCATACTTGACCAAAAAGTAGATAAATGGATATTTTCGAAATTTTTATTAATTAACCACCATAAATTACAATGGATTTAGCAAATCTAGCGTTGTATTTGTGAATTTAAAATATAATCACATTTGCAGTTGAATATTGGGATAGGATAATCCACTTTGATTATGTACGTTCAATCACAAAGAAAGCCTAATATGTCTAGATGAAACAAAAAAGATTGCCCATAAAAATTTAAAAATTGAGGAAAAATTTTTATGTACAATATACTAGTTAATTACATGAAATTTACAATGTAAATATACCTTTTTGGAATTGTGAAATTTCTATTAGATTAGCATATAGCACAAAAATATGTTAAAGCGGACCGTTAAATTTACAAAATATATAAATAACGTATATTCTTTGTTTTAAAACGTATAATATATCAATTATCACGTAGTTTTACAAAATTATCGGTTCTAGTATTAATCATAGTCTTTTAAGTTCAATTTCTACTTAAATCTTTAGATTTTAATTTTAATATCCAGGATACACACGCTTGATATGTGTGTGGTAAAAAGTTAACTTACCATCTTCTAGTTTAAGTACGTAAATATATGATGAGAGACGATTCTAGAAGTAGTCTGTTAAGAGGTTTCTAGTATAAAGACATATTTTTAGACCGTAGAAGATTAGTATGCAAAAAAAAGAATAGGGGAAAAAAGAGAGAAAATATGGTATAAATCAAAATGACATCGTGTCTGAACCACAAACTAACATAAATCAGAGTAAAAAAGCCTAAAAAAATGTGAACTTTAAAATTCAATGTAGTTTTCATTTTTTACATGGGAACACAGTAAATAATATATTTAGCTAGGAGTAATTAAAATACTTATAAGAACGCGTCGATGAATCTTTTTTTCTAGCTGTATGTGTTGGCTAAAGAAATATGCTTCTTTTGTATAGTTAGTGCTTTTTAAAAAATCATAAACTAAATGTTTCTTGCTTGGATCTTATATTCCTATGATTGCAATTTTTTAGTACTTAAAAATTTTATTCTTTCTTTTATGTTCTTGATTTGTCTTATTTTGACATCTCGATGTATATTAGATTACACGGAATGGAACATATCATCGGTTTACTATACCGATTGCGACATAATTTTTATTTAATTTAAATAAAAAGTTTGAGTTTTTAAACCCCTTTATCTCAACTATTATCAATATTTAGGGTATTTATGCAGAAACTAAATATATAGTGTTCGTATTGTATTTTACTTGTCAGTTTAAAATATTATTTGATAATTTTTTTCGAGTCGAATCTAAAAATTCATATAAACGATCAGATTATATATAAACAGATTAATTTTACTTAGATTATTTATTTATGGGTTAATTTTTTTTTATCGATTTTATCTATTTAGACGTGTTCAGCGTGTTGGGAATATTGCACGACTCCTTGATGCATCTTTCGACACCTTCCTCTGATATATCTTCATCAACTTCTCCTTCTCTCAAATGAGATGAGTTCAAGTGTCTTGCGGAGTGTGAGAGCTTGCATGTATGCTTCTACTTCGTCCGAGTTTTTTACTTATAAACATATTTTTTATGGAATTTTGTGACCACCACATCCCAAGTCATCACATATGGTACTATTCTTGTTTTACATTTGTAAATTAAACCAAATTCACTTACCAAGATGTCAAGGTTCCTATATTTTTTATTCTCAAGTTCGGTTAGGTTATCAAGGGCTGTTATACCTATTTCGATCAGCGGAATCATATTTTCTTTTTTATCGTATAGAAAAATATCAGGTCTATTTTTTTTTGATTAAAATATCTGTTTATATTCGGGTATCAACGTTTATTTCTGCATTCTCGTTTTCGCAGATCTCTTGTACTATGTGAGTTCTGATCTTTTTGGTTTTCTTGAAGTTAAATCGTCTTGATAAGAGGAAATGAAAACCTCTTACGATTTTATTGTGGCTTTGCGTGTAATCATGTCCTAAAATTTTCTTGCATCTTGTTGCAAGGTGATCAATTGTTTTCATAGCTTCATTACAATGTATGCATTTTATCCTCTCACCGAAAAACAAATTTCTGCCTTAAATAACACAGAATTTTCCTTCTTCACTTGGTTTAATGTTGCCATCTTTTATCCATCTTGATGATCTAACAATATCAACCATATTATTATATTTAGCTTCAAAAAGTTTTTGGTGTAATGGTTTTTCTTTTATTTTACACAATAAACTTTCTTGCTGCTTTTTCTCCAGTGTTTCGGAGTCGGTGATATAAGCATGATATTTATTTTTAAGATATTCTTCAATTAGTGAGAGATGTGCCTTGTTATCATTTTTTACTTTTAGAATTGCGGCCCTCCTCGGTGAGCTGTTTTTACTGTTTTCAAGCAGATTTCATAGCTGGTAGATCATCTTCTCAGCTTTAGATTCATTTTTACATAGCCCACGTCCTAGTTCATTTCTCTTTATATATATTCTTGTTTATTACTAGGCTGGAGGTGAATGGAAAATTTGTTTAAAATATCTCTTATCTTATCATCAAGTTTGATGTATTCTTCTGTTTATAATTTTAATACGCCTATATGGTAATTTATGAGTGGCGTTCCATGTTCATTAATGGCTTTAAATAAATTCCCAGCATTAAGTTTAGTCTTACATAAATTTCTTATATGATTTAGTATTTGTTCTGCAATTATATCAATAGTTTCTTGCTTTGGCTCCGATTTGCTATTCTCAATTACTCGAAGATATTTATAGGCGGCCGGGCCTTCTATATTTGTTTCTACATCTGCGTATATTTCATGGTTAGTGGCTGACTTGTTTTGGTTTATTTCAAGGCCTTCTGCATTAAAGAAGGTTAATGTTTCTTCCGTCATTCGTTTAAGTGCTTCTGGAGTTTTTAGTATTGATTTAAGTTCATCTATTATGAGTAGGTGATTTGTTGTATAGGAGTTTTCATCGTTCATTACACTTACCCCACGAAAGCGTTCATTAGATTTTCTGCTTAGTAGATCAATACATAGAACGAATAAAAAAGGTGACAGACTTCTCCCTGTAGTATTCCCTTATTTATTCTTTTATACATGATTTCTTCTTCATTTAAATTTGAAGACATATCCATTTACTTGTAATTTTTTTTATTAAAGACGTTATCCATGCCGATAGATATAAATTTTAAATACATGCATGATGGTAGTTATGTTATATTGAGTCAAATTCTTTTTTTACATCAATCCACGTTGTAAGTATATTATTTCCATCCTCTTTATTTATCGCAATATTCATAAGAGCTTGTTCTTTTGCTCCTTGAACGCGCCTTATTGTCCTTAAAAAATTTTCTGCAATTTATTCTCTTGTCCCACTTCATGCTGAATGATTTTTGAAACCGAATTTTCGTAAAAATATATTCATTGGATATACATGTGATTGGTCTGAATTCATTTCCTATTTTGACATCTTCTTTTGGTATAAAATTTGTTTTACCAGAGTAAAACTATTGTTCCTGATATTTATTTTCGAAACATTCATCTGATGTGATCTGATATATATATATTTATGAAGGCTCGTCATATTTTCAATGAAGAAATTAAGAATCCCAATGGTCCAACAGCTTTCCAGTTTGGCAGTGATTTTATTATATGATCAAATTCAACCTCTGTTATGAAGCTTGTTTTTTCCTGTCTTCGGACTGGTATAAATGGGCAAGGTAATCGTTATAATTATTTTTGTTGTGATTTTCCGTGCCTTTTTCCCACATTTTCATCCAAAATTTTTTGATTTGTTTATCTGAAGCTTCGATTGCATAAGTTTTGTTTTGTGTCAATCCTCTGTTAAAAGTCTTCTATTAAGCTCAAAGCAGTTATTTTCTGAGGTGAAGTCACATCTTTTTTTGTACTGGTCTATCTTTTTCTTAATATTCTGATATTTTCTGTATAAACGCTTAACATTGTTTTAAGATGATCATATATGCCTAGGATCATGTTTCTTGATCGCATTATTTTTTTTAATTTTTTTACTTCCTCTTCTTTAACTTCACTACGTTTATTTTTATATAATTCTAGTGAACTTTTATTCTTTTCGAAAGCTCAATTTTTTCTAAAATATATTGGTCGTTTTTTTTTGGTTTAGTTGTGGGGCGTTTGTAAGTCTGTTGTGCGGTTTGTAGCAATACTGCAACATCAGACATATTCTTGGGATTCTGGGATGATGTAATTGTCCATATTATCATATTAATAGTTTGGATAATATTAGAGTCAACCTTGTAGTTTGGAATTTTTCTTGTCCTTTCAAACTCAACGATGTTTGCCTTTTTATAGCTTTCGTATATTTCATTAAATTCCCTTCTACATAAGTCAACTCAACTATACTCTTCAATTCCAAAATGTGATGAATCACTTAATTTTGCTCTTTTTGAATTTTTGACGTTTTCGGCATCAAATCGTTTGACAACCAACTTCCTTCCATTTTGATCTATTAATATTCTCATCGCTCTTCTTTTGATTTCCTGTTGGGACAAATTACATTGGAATTTTCCGTTGTATAATTTTTGTAGTTTCTCCCATCCGAAGCGTGGCATACGATGGAAGCGTATTAGGATTGCCGCATAGGCATCTTGAACCCATTCATCCAAAGAAGATTCTGTTGATGTGAAGATCGATCCAAGTGTCAGATGTCTTGTTGATGTTTTCAAGGAGGTTTGCGCATGTTCCGTTGCCAATACATCTTTTTGCTTGGTTACAGCCGCAGTTTCGCATGATTAGTCTAAGATGTGCTCTGCTTCTGATTTTTCTGTTTCACCCATATTAACAGATTAATTATAAAGGTGATCTAAATAAAAACTATATAACCTACTAGTCTATCATAATGTTTTCGGTCATAATTAGAACTACCATATAATTTTGTTTACTAACTTTTTACTTTGTTTTATCCGTTAAATACGCATTTAATTATATAATCAATCATAATTTAATCCTCTAAAATGATTTTTTCAGATCCAATTTCATGTTTTTGACTAAAATTTTAGTGCAGTAGTTTTTTGTATAGCTTCAAAAAATTTCAATAATGCAAGTATGGACAATTTGATAAAATGAAAAAAAATGCTATGACAACATCTTACCTAAAATTACGAATTTAACGAGAATTTTTACAAAGAAAAATAACGAGATATTTAAATTCACTAGAATGTTCAAAAAAATACTGTAAATATTTCACTATGCTCTTAATTTAAAAGACCCATTAGTTTCGATTTAGTGGTTTTTTTCATATGACATACTTATTGACGAGATCTTATGAATTCATTATAAATAAACTATATGTATATAAATTACAGCCTAAGAACATCAAAATTTAAAACATATATTTGATTACATTACAGGATTCTAAACAATTTTTGTATAAAAACATCAAAATTTAGAGCATAAATGAGATAAATATATACTTCTTTTTTTTGCAAATGTTATATTTTTATCTGATCAAAGCATCGTTTTCTTCCTATTTCTAAACATCATTTATTGGCTAAAATTGTGCTAAAATTATCTATCCATTATGTTTACTGGTAAATTTTAGATTGTGTTGCCTTTTTATCAGCATAAAATATTATTTAATGAGTAAATAACCTTAAAAGGCGATAGAGAGGTGTGATGGCTTTTCTTTATTATTTTTATATCAAAGGAAATAAATTTTAGAATGCTGATATATTGCATTTTTATTATAATATTGTCATGTTTTTGATCGTAATAAAATAAATTAGAAGAAGAAAACTTACATTTTTTTGTAATTTTGCATAAATTCGTGTATATCTAATTGATTAAATTTTTTTTTCGTTATACTAGCTTTTTTATATGTTTTTCTAAGAATGAAAAATTTATACATGAATTAGTTTGTTTAATTCAATATTTAGGTCGATCACTAGCTTTTTTTATATGTATTTCTAAAAATAAAATTTTAATACATGAGTTATTTTGTTTAATACAATATTTTTCCCGATGATAGTCATTATTTCAGATTTTTTTATTTAATAATATATTCTGTTGATATTAGATTAATCGTTTGGTTTTTAATATGAAAATTAAAGTTATGTGAATTTTACAGGAATAAGATTAAAAATAGTAGACTATGAATAAATCCAATAAAAATATTATATGCTTACATTTTATTCTTTTCCCGGATGTTAAATAAGAAAAATATATTTGAAATTATATTATCTTCAAGTAAAATAAAAAAACGCAGGAGGGAATCATCAAAAGTATTTGGTTCATGCAATGAATGATTAAAGATAAGTAAATTTAATTTTAACTTCAATTTTACTTTCTTATCAAAATATTGCTTATAGTCTTTTATAATTTTTTTTTCTGAGCATTAGAATTATTAAATTACGCAATCGAAGAATAAAACCATTTTTATAATTTTTTTCATCTTTTTTTGCACATTAGACTATGAATTTCTTAAATTTGTATATCATAGCATCTAATTCTATACTATAAGCACCAATAAAACATAAAATTATTTCAAATTAAATTAAAAATATTATATACAAAAAATCTATCACACATCATTTAGTTTTATATTTCTACTTTCTTATATGCATCAATCCACCTTTTATTTATCATAATATTTGAACTTTCTACACCATCACTAATTTCATCAAGCTTTTCAAAAAAAAAATTGTTTTAAGCCAATTAAAAAAACCTCGAAAGTTTTAAGTTCTTCATTGGTATATGTACAATCAACATATACATAAATTTGAAGCTTGGAGTCTTTGAAAACTTCCTTTCCTCACTTTTTTCTAATGGTAAAAAAATGCTGAATTTTATACATTTTTTCTAACTCGTGTGTTTTTTTTATATCTGGGTTCAATTCTAGAAAAACCATCTGGTTTATTTTCAGTCTTTAAATATATATCTTTGTTTTTTTGGGGATAAACCGAACACTTTTTGGATTTCAACCATCTTTTTTTTTCTGTTTTTTTCTAATTTGCTAAAAAAAGAATTTGATTCATAGCTTATTAGAAAATATAAAAAGCAAAACATATAAGAAATCAAAAAATGCGAATATATATTTTTAAATATACCCCTAAAAGCTTGTCAATTGACATACAAGTTTGAGTATAAAATATATTAGCTCAATTTCTTACTCAAAATAGAAACTTAGTGAAAATACTTTACACCAGAAAGTCATGACAGCTCATTTTTTAATATTCTTTTCTTGCAGTATTAATATCTTTGAATGAGATTATAAATGTTAATTTCATGTTTAAAAGCATTAGCGATTCGGTCATAAACCTTATGAAAACAAATTATAGGTTCACTTTAAAAAGTAAATTACGGCTAAAACGTGATATTTTTTTAATAAGAAAGCTGATACAGGTGAAATTTATTTTTAAAATTATAATAATTCACTAGAAAATAAATGAATTATTAAATCAAAAGTTGTGACAAAAAAATATAATAAAATTATAAAAAATAGAAATAAATAGGCAAAAACAAAATATTGTAATGGCAAATTCAGTTTTTAAAGGCTAAAAAGTATAATATAATAATCCAAAATTTGGTTATTAAAGGCAAAAAATATAATATCATATTGCATCATTTAGTTATCCAAGGAAAAAAATATAATATCATACTGTATAATTATAGTAATTACAAAAAAGATATAAAACATTGGCAAACAAAAGGCGAATATTTAAATACACTATTTGGTTTTCGGCAGTAAAAACGGCATTTATTATAGGTGTAATATTGGAAAAAGGATAAAAAAATTCTAATTTAAATATTTAAAGCAAAAACATACAATCCTTGGTAAAATATTGGTAGAAGATACATTCATAAGATATAAATTTTTAGTTTTAAAAATTCAAGTTATAAAACAATCGAAATAGTAATTAAAAAAAGGTTTTCATAAATGTATAATTTGATACTTTGTAGCGTAACAAAAATTAAATTTAAAATCCAACGGTATGAGAATATTGAATAAAAAACATGCAAAAAACTGTCTTTTTATATTAGAAAGTCGCCAACTATTTCATAAAAATAGCTCTCATTTGCCCATAAACAAAAAAGGAATTTTAAAATCCCACAGTTTAAGAGTAAATATTACTGAAACAAGAAAATAAGACAAGCATAAATTATTTTTAATGTACTTTAAACTTATTTCAAGCCTACCTCGTAAAAATTATCATTTTAAAAATTTATAGGCATAAATCTATTCTCATAGAAGTTTCTAAATTGTCAATCTTAGTTAATATAAATTTATACTGCTTTAAAAAAATTCCTTATAAGATCTTTAGTTTGTCAAAATAATCATAATAGTATCAGCTTGAAAGAAATGATCATACTTTAACAATAATATTATCTTGCAAGAAATTATGCAAAAAATATTTTATTGTACCATTAAATTAAAAGCCCGTCTTCTGCAATATTTTGTCTTAACCTTACTTTTAATTTTAAAGTGCAAATTTTCGTAATAAAAATCAATTTTAAAAACATAATATTGTATTTTTGGCTTAGTTAAGATTTAAATTAATTGTTGCGTTTTAATTTTGATTATCTTTTCCTCAATGAATAGTCATACCCATGTTGTTTAATGGGCGCCTAATTGGAATTGTGTTGAAGACCGCATATTAAATGAGCCTGAGACCTTCAAAAATGGGCTCAAAATTTAATACTGAGTGTTTGAAACATAGATAACCCTCTATTTTTTTTTAATACATAAAATTTTAAGCGTTGCGATAAATGAGCGGTATAGATATTCAACCTAGTGGATTGAGGCACATAATCTTCCTCAAGCAATGGCATTGATAAATTACCAAACAGATATTGATACCACCTAGCTGCGAGAGAGACAGAAAAAACTGTTAGACCGACCCTATGTAAAAAGAGGCTTTCGGCCGAGGTAATACACTTGATTTGGGCGATTATATAACCCGACATAATTTTTGAACGCATGTATCGGTGATCAAAGCCAAATTTGTATGATATGGATGTTCCCAGATTGGCTGTAAAATATGTTAATCTGTTAAAAAGATCATTTGTTTTGTATAAGTCAGCTATATAATCAAAAACTTAAATTCTAAGATTATACTGCTTCAACCAGTGACAACTAAAGAATAAGCATACGCATAAAAAATAAGATTGTGTAAAACACTTGAATTAATAAGTATCGTAAGAATATACATGTAGATGACTTTAAAAATGATAATGCTGAAAGAAATTCTAAGCAAAATTTTCCTCAATATGGATCTAAAATTTTGCTTGAACCGTTGAATGGCTAAAAATCAAATTAATCCATGATAAATATATTTGGAGAGTCAAGCGTCGAGTGATGTATCATAATTACACCTCTCATTTCAATATAAGTGATTGATGTGTTTGACATTTACAAAGATAAAATGAATGTGGAAATTATTGATTGAATATCATGAATAAATTGTATCTATTTTGAAAAAAATTCAAGTAAGTGACAAAAAATCTAAAATAATTTATTACCATAGCAATCCACATTGCTTAAATATTCTTGGAATCTTTAAAAAAGAACCGCCAATTGTAAAATTTATACCTTAGTAATATGAATATCGATTAAAAACATCAGATTTATCTTAAGTATTTTTTATTTATGGGCTAATTTTGTATGTGTAATTTTAGTTCTTGTTCTAAGACACAGCTTGTATAATTTTCTGTACACACAGCGTATTTATACTTTCGGCTATCTTCTCCTCTCCAAAGTCTTCTTCAATAACCCACCTTCTTTAAAGTGATCCAAATAAATATAATCAAAATAAACTTATAATAGACATAAAAAACATAAAAAGATTACGGAGAAATTAGGGGTAATATAATTCTTTTAAAATAAAATAGTACTTATTTGACAAACAAATGTAGCATACATCCACTTTGTCGTAAAAAAAATCAGATTGTGCCTTATTTAAATCAAATTAAAGATTATAATTTTTTTTATGCAAAGAATAGATTTTATAATATCATTATATTTATTCTTTTCATTCAGTTTATAAAAAAAATTTATAAGTTAGTAAAAATAAAAATCTTGAATGTATTCCAAAAATGCAATGAGAAATATTGAATTTACGCCTGAAGTTTCTTATAATAAAAGTTCACAGCAAAAAATAACCAACCGTTTAAATATATAATAACTATCATCTTGATTAAATTCATGAATAGAATGAAAGTATTTTCAAATCGCATTTTATTTATTTTACAAAGTAAATTCCATGATTGGTTTTTTATTGCTATTTTTTTGTTTATATAATACAAACCATAATTATAGTAAAATAAATTAATTTTTGCATAAATATCTATAGAAAACAAAACAACTAAGAACCTATATAGATTTAAAAACAAAATATGAATATTTCAAATTTGAATTAAAATACAACTTTTAAACTTGAAATCATTTATATTTGACATTTTTTTCTTCATGCCAAAATTATCATAAAAAATATCATCCATTTATGGTCTATAAAATATTCGAAAGATACTTTTAGAAGAAATAACGATATTCTAATTGATTCTTTGATATAAAGACAAACAAAATAGTGAAAATAATGAAATTGTTTCAAAAAAGCTTTCTATTCGTATCTTTCTTATTTTATATTTTATTATTGTTTCAAAATCTAATATCAGGGGGGAATGCAATGAATGATCTTTCAGAAGATGGTTACCAAGAGGTTGGTTTCAAAGGTTACATGGTTAATAGCTCTGATTGCTTGTTAAAAAATTTTGTGTATCCATTTCCCGAAAATATGAAGAAAAAGAAAAAAGAAAATAGTGATGAAAAGATTAACATTGATGCGACAATGGATAAAGTTGCAGAAGTTGCTTTTGATTTGGCACAAAATACAGATAATATAATACATCCAGATGAGAGATTGAGCACATATTCTGTCCGAAATATTATTTTTCCAAAAAGATTCAATATAAAACATAAAAGAACTAATTGTCAGAAATATATACAAATTAATCGTATTGAAATGTCTGAAAGATTAGGATTTCCTCAAAACACTGTCTTAAATCCTTTATATGCGAACATAACAGAAAACGGACTCGATGATTTATTTTACGACGATGTTTATGAAAATATAAATAATATATCAACAATTGTGTGGGAATCGATTTGTTCAAGCGAGCCGAAATTCGAAAACTGTGTCTTTAATACTGAAATTTATTTTAATCATGGTGGAATGAAAAATATATTCAATTTTATTCACTGTTGTAATCTTGCGGAAAGAGCACCAGATGAACGCCTTTTCTGCAAGCACTTTGAAATTTGTCTAAGAAATCCTCGAAAACATACGCTTGAAAAGTATATTTTTTATTAAATGTCTATGGCAGACTTTTTAATTTTTAAACAGTATAATTTTTCTTTAAATAAAACCTATTTTTTTCTTTAATATATAAAATCGTTTTCATGAATATTTGTAAAATATTTTTAGATTTCAAAGTTTTTTTTCTATATAAAAGAAGGAATTACGTATTTATAACTAAATAGTTCAATATTTTATATTTATAGTCTCTTTTTATTCATATTTTTATGTCTTGTGATTCCTAATTTTCTTCTTTGAATTCAAAAATTCTAGATATAAAACTACAAAAATTACTTATAAAGAATCTTTTTCAATTGTTTGTAAATATTATAGAATTTTATAAACTTCGGTATCTTTGTTCACGCAATATTAAATTATACACCTTCAGGGATGAAAAAAGGCCATACTTACAGAATGGATGTTCTATAATTTAAATTTTTATAAATTCAAATTTTATTATTGAAAACCAAAAATATATAAAATACCATTGTGTTATCAAAATTATAATTGGTTATTAAATCCCATATATCGTGTGTAAATCCTCCACCCGAATGAAAATTATAAATTGCGAGAAAAATACACAGAAAATATTGTTCATTTAATCCCTAAGTATTTTAATAGTAACGAATAAACTATAATTTAGGCAAACGAAAGGTATTCCATGGGTTGATATCGAAATTACAAATAGAAACTAATATTGTTTGTGTTTGATTTGAATCTCTGTTTGTATAAGCTTAAAAATAAGGGAATGTATAGAGGATCTCAAAATTATCTTTTATTTTAGTGAACAATCAATGAAAAATTCGACTATAAAAATAATATAATGCAGCACTCTATGAAAAAAAGTTTATTTGTAAACTAATAACGCAAATATTATAAGCATTCGCAATATTATAAAATACAAAAAATAGGGGTTTCGGTTAAACTATACATATCTCTGTGAATATAGCTTATTGAATAGAAGAAATCGAAGAGAATGTGCTCAAAATTATATATTTTCAATGATTAAATACTCCTATTTGTAGCATATCTTTTAGTAATTCTCATTTAAATATTGACTTCGGAAAACCATTAACTTCTATGAAATGGATAATTTATATAACAAACAATTTTTTTTTGAGGAGTTCATAACAGAAATATATTTTACAGCTATAATCTACAATTATAAATATATTTTTTAAACGGTGAGGACACCTTTATATAGTACTCACACAGCTAGATGAATATATAAAAAATTAACATTTTTCATAAATTTTATCGTTTAAGAACTTAAATTATAAACTTTTAACCACGATCTTGCGATTATTTTTTTACTTATTTACAGAGTGAATTGTATATTCAAACCATATTGCTCCAAATATAAGTGTGACCCGCGGTCACCGATAAGTGCTTTTTTACAAATACTTCATTTCAAATAAATAAGAAATAAATTTACTAAGAAATGAAAGCCAGTTTCAAATAAATGTTCTTATTTTATAAAGAGAAGTTTACGAAACACTAAAAAATTATTTAAATCAAACATCTTAATATTATAATCAAAAAAAGTAATCTTTGTGTTTTTTGTATTTTTATATGAATATAATTTGAGAATGGTTGAATTTTCTGGTGATGAAATTTTTTAATATTTACTACAAATTTTCATATTTATAATGTTAAAAATACCAAAAAAAACCCATATATTTGAACTGTAACACCATTTACACTGCATAATAGAAATTAATGTGCTATGGCAATATTATGGTTCTATTAAAGGTTTTTAAACAAAAAAATAAATTCGTAAGTGTGTTTCTGTTTATATGTTTGCGCATAAGTTCTGTGTTTTTAAAATAAAAGAATGGGTGAAAAATGAAAACTATAATGTATTTTAAATTTTGTGTTATTAATTTATTATTTTGATTTTAGCAAAAACCGGCAAATGCTATAAATTTAATTGTAAGCTATAAAAATTTCATCTCATGCAGAATAAAAAACCATAAATTTTTATCCGAAAATACATTTTTATAAGTTTATCTGTTTAAAACACATTCCATGTTTCTCACAGTATATATAAATATTTTGTTAATAGCTAGCCAAAGCTTTGTATTATTTTCTTTAAGTCATTTTTATTGTGGTCGTTTGAGCTTCTATAGTTTTGCCTTTCCAAGTGATAATTTTTTTATCTTAGTCGAAAAAATTTAAAAACATATTTTGAAGAATTAATAGGTTTCTACGACTCAGTGGTGTAAATATTTTCAAATAACAAACTATTAATCAGTGATGTCTAGCTGCAAGGACTGCAGTTAACATTTGTAGAATACGGTGCAAGAAAAAAAATACATTTGATTGTGGCACTGAAATAAATTTACTCGATTTTGAACAAAATATAAGCTGTAAAAACCATTATTATATTAAAGAATCTTTCCTAGAATCGTGATCTGATTTAATTAGTAGATTTAAAATTGTTTGACTTTTTTTGTAATTTTTTTATACATATATCTTATACCCCCAATCTATAAAAAAAAGCAACAAATATATAGAAACAGGATAAAATCTACATTTAACATGCAATGGGTACTTACATTTATAAAAAAACTATATAACACATATTAAGGTAGCCGGAAAATACAGCTATATGGAAAAACTATTAATCCGCATAATTACTCATATATTTATTGCCTCTTTTTACTTTTTATATAATAGTTTATTAAAAATATAATTATCTGATTGTTTCTAATATATTTAATTATTTATTACTTTATCAAATATGCTTAATTCAATACCTTCTCTTAATTTTTCCATCTTTTATATGTGCACACATGTAAACATAAAAAAAAGTATATCTTATTCTAAAAATTAAAGTATTTTTTTTGATCTAAAAAATTATGTTGAACGCATAATATATATTTTTAAATTAATGTATTGTCTATGAAGATGATTTCATGTTTTTTTGTGGATAACTTGTGGGAAAAATTCCGTTTAAATTGAGATAGTTAATATATTTGATAAATAAAAGACAGCGAACTATCAAAAAAATAAGTTTACACAAAACTTTCTGCATCATTTCATTTTTTTAATAAGCTTAAATAGGATTTAATTGATAATCTTAAGGTAAGGAAGTTTCAAAACTAAAAATATCATTGATACACAACTAAAACTGTTTATTTGCTCGTTAATATATATACTTCCATTTTTTGAATATATAGAGGAATGAATAAAAACAAAATAAAACACACAGATAACCGCTTAAAATTGGCCAAAATATTGATTTAATCATAAAAATCTTAAAGACATGATGATAATATACTATAGGGGAATATATAAGTTTCTAATTCATTAAGATGTTTTTTAAAAGCCTGTTTTACTCTAATAGCTATATAACTTAGAACCGTCGACAATATTATAGATGAAACGTGTCCAAAAATAATAAAGAATCGAATAAACTCAAAATGCGGTATCAAATATGCATGTGAAAGTTACTAGAAAATAGAATATACAATTTATTTTCTATGTTTTTCCTTGCATAAATTTATTTCCTTTTATATACTGTAGCATTTCAAAAATATTAATCGTAATAATTATTTTTTGTACAGCTTTTTTGTCTGCATTCATATATATAGTAATCACACTCCTGATAATTATAATAAATTTGTATTGCGTATGTTCTACTATCCGTTAAGTGTAAAAAATGATAAAAATTTTACTGTAAAAAATCCTATGTTGGTTGCTTTGGTTTCAAAAATACATAAAATCTATATGTTTATAAAAAATTTTATTTATGAATTATTTATAGGTTAAGTTTCTTGCTATCAATTATAGTTATTGAGACGTATTCAGCCCATTGGGAACGTTACACAACTCTTTTATAAATCTTTTGTCACCTTTCCCTGATCTATTATCATCAACTGCTCTTCTTCCTTCAAATGAGATGAGTTCAAGTGCTTGAAGAAGTGTGAGAGCTTACATCTATGCTTCTACTTCATGTGAATTTTTAACCCTTTAAAATTTTATAAAAATTGAAATTTCACATATAAACTCATATAGACCTGTAAAACTCTCAACTTTTGGCATCAATGGTCAACATCAAAAAAATTATTTAGGGTACAAATCAGCCCTCTTCTTATAAAAATCATCTTTTAGAAAAAATATGTATTTTAATAATACATTTAATGTTAATTTGAGATGGTAAAGAAACCTCAGCACTAACCCTCGAAAAAAAGCCATGTATCGAAAATATATGGTTTGGATAAATCCAGATAATTAATGAATTTGGTGCCTTTTAGGAACCTTGGAGTTTAGTTTTTCTTTTAAAATATGCCAATATAAGGGATTATATTGTCTCAATATAGAATATGAGCGCATATAAGTGTACAATAACGCTCCTTCTAAATCTTTTATAGCACTGTAGGCAAATACATTCAGAAAAAATGCACAACATAGTGTTCAACTGACAATACTTACACCATGAAATGCATTATTTAGTTTATAAAAGCAATTTATTATTCAATAAGGCTCCTAATATATACAGCTTTAGGGAGTTAATTTTAAGGTATATAATTAGCGAATACCGAAATTTTTATGTTGAAATTAATGAAACAATAATGAATAATAAATATAAATGGCAACATGAAAGTCGCAATACACGTCGTTCTCGTGATTTTTGCATCTTGGAGTTCAATGTGAGGAAAAAAGAATAATCTCAATTTTGTTATATCTGAAAGTGTTCGCACATGAAATCGTAATATAAAAAAATATGTTATACCTTCATTCATGATATACTACAACATCCAAATTTTATATTAAGATAACCTGATTTGGGTTTATGGAAGTAGCGTGCAATAAGTATGAGTCGTAAACATAGTATGGAATGTTGATAAACAAAACCCGAATGCTTCTAAAACAGGTTTGAACATGAATTAAAGCTAGGAAGCATACTAAAAAAACGCTCGTTTTTAGTATGAAATATCTAATTACAATGCTATGATATTAAATATAATCCATTAAATGAAAAAACTCTAGTTAAAGAGCGATGAAATCATTTTATGAGGTTGATTTATTTTCCTTTTAAAGCACAAAGGGCAATAAAACCCTATTTACTGACGAAGAATAAAGCTTTTCTATATATTGTAAATTATAATATAAGGGAAAATAAAAATTAGATATATTATAAAATATATTTAACTTGGATCTAATGTCTATAATATGAATCCTTTTCATATTTAAAAGCATTTAAAACCATGTATTCTATAAATAAAACACAAACGAAAAATATTATTTACTCTACTTTACATTATTTTAGATTTTTATTTGTAAATAATTTTATAGTATTTTTGATTAAACCACTTTATTTTTATATTAAAAAACCAGATGATAAAATATATAGCATATCAAAATACAATGAGATTTATGAGCATTCAAATTTATTGCAAATATATTTTGATGAAGAATATATGCACTCAAAATTCTAAATATAAATAGTTTTTTCCTAAAATTATTCGAATCAATGTATTTTTGATGAAAAACATCAATGTAGGATAAAAAACTTACTAGATTCGTGAAGACTACACTTCTGATAAAATAAAAGCTTCGTTTTATATATTTAAATATATAAATATTGTAAACTGACATAAATGCGTTTTTTCTACTCAAAGTAATTAATCTTTTATTTCAATGGCGATAATATTATATTTAGATGATCATTTTCACTTTAACAGGCCCAGAATTTTTTAAATAAATACAAGAATAGCGAATGTCATAAATACAGCTAAATTTGAACAAAAATAATTCCGATATGGCTTTTTTACTTAAATTTACACTTTTTACTTCTTCTTATGGGGCTTATAGGAGACATTATTATTTTTAAACAGTAAGAGCATGATGCACAGAATGATGTTTTTCGGTATTAAAATTAAATAAAATAAAAAAACATAAACAATTTTTATGCTATATAAGAAAATATGGTTGATTTAATTACCAACAAAAATTAATCTTGGTGTTTTGGGTGGAATTAAACCCAAAGATAGTTTAAATAAACTTATTTTATTTATGAAATCATATCAGAAAATATAATAAGACTATATGTATGTGCGTAGTGTAAAAAAAAATATGAAAGGGTAGGCTTTTGTATACTTACGGATGATCTTACAACTTTAAAATACATAGCTGCGATATCAAAGCATACTTACCCAAAAGGTTTCTTTATAGAGATTTTCTAATTTTTTCAATGAACTAGCATAGATTTTGTGTGCTTTAGCACTACTAGCATTTTATTCTTATATTTAAATGATACTTACATCCAAAATAAAATATTGGGATAGAATAATCTACTTTTATTATATACTTTCAATCAATAACGAATGCATAATATGTCTAGATGAAATTATAAAAGATTGCCCATTAAAATTTAACAATTGAATATAAGAATTTTAATTACAAATTAGAGGTAATTTTGTGAAATTTACTCTGGTAATATACTTTTTTTGTAAGTGCTTGATATTTCGTATTAGATTGACATACAGCATAAAAACTATGTTAAAATTATCCATTAAATTACAAAATATATACATAACGTGTATTCTTCATTTTAAAACGTATATAAGATCAATTACTCACATAGTTTCGTAAAATTATGGGTTTTAGTCAAAATATAAGTCTGTTGAGTTCAAGATCTACATATTTAGATTTTAATCTTAATATTCATGATACAAACTCTTGATATGTGAAAGGTAGGAAGCTACATTACCATCTGGTTGGTAAATCACGTTTATGTATGATGAGAGACGACTCTAGAAGTAGTATGTTAAGAGGTTTGATGAATAAGGGTGTATTTTTAGACCCTAGAACATTAGTATAGCAAAATAATAGGGTAAAAAAGAAAAAATTATGTATAAATACCAATTACATCGTGGCAGAAAAAACACAAACTATTATTAATCTGGAAAACATACACTGAAAAAATATATGAACCTTACCATTCAAATTTTTTTTTTCAATTTTTACATAGAAACACAGTAAATAATATATTTCGGTAGACTACATTCGAATACCTAATAGAACTCTTCGATGAATTTTTAGATTTTTAGCTGTATGTTTTGGCTAAAGAAATAGGCGCTTTTATATATTCTGTACTTTTTAAAAAATAATAAACAAATTGTATCTTGCTTGAATATTATATTCTTCAGATCGTGATTTTTTAGATCTATAAAATTTTATTCATTCTAAAAACTCTTAGATATAGTTTATTTTTTTCTCTCTATGTATATTTAAACACATGAAAGGAATTTTTTATCGTATTTTTATACCGATTGCGATATTTTTTTTAAAATAAATAAAAAGTTTGAATCTTTAAACTTCTTCTATCTCAACTTTATTCCAATATACAGGGTATTTATGCAGTTACTAAATATAGAGTAGTTCGTAATGTATTTTACTTTTCAGTTTAAAAGATTATCTGAAACGTTTTTCCTTAGTCGAATCATGAAATTCATATAATCGATCAGATTATATAAAAACAGATTAATTATATTAAAAATCTAAATATAAATCATGTAACTTACTATTTTTTCTGCATTTTTTTATCGGGTATAATTATAACTACCATATAATTTTTTTTAATAACTTTTTACTTTCTTTTTTCCGTTAAATACACGTTTAAATATATAATCAATCATGATTTATGTCTCTGCACGCGTATTATTTACCAAATTGGATTTCATGTTTTTTTGATTAGTACTTCACAGCAGTAGGTTTTTGTATAGCGTCAGAAGATCACGAAATACTCGAATGAATAATCTGATAAAAAAAGAAAAAAAATTACTATTGAGTAAATTTTACTTAAACTTCCAAAATTAACCTTTTTTTTCAAAAAATATAATGAGCTATTAAAATTCAATAGATTGTTCAAAAAAAATATTGTAAATATTTCACTATATTCTTAATCGTTAAGATCAGCTTGTTTCGATTTAGTGGTTTTTTCATTTAACATAATTTTCAACGAAATTTCGAGAATCAATGTATAAATTAACTAAAAATATATAAATACAGCCTATAAACATCTAAATGTCAAAATGATCTATGATGATATTACAAGATTCTAAACGATTTTTGTTTAAAAGCACTAAAATGTATAATATGATTGTGATAAATATATAATTAAACCGAATATAAATGTTATATTTCTATCAGATCAAAGCATCGCTTTCACCCCATTTCATAGTATCATTTATTGGCTACAAAAGTTCCAAATTATCTATCGATTATGTTCCCCAAAAAAAATTATATTTTGTTGTTTTTGTATCCACATATAATATTATATAGTGTGTAAATAACCTTAAAACAAAATATAAAGGTGCTACAGCCTTCCTTAATTATCTTTATTGTAAAGTAAAACAAATTTTTAAATGCTGATATAATGCATTTTTAATATAATATTGCTGTATTTTTGATCGTAAACAAATAAATTAGAAGAAGAAAATTATATCTTTGGATCTCGAGACTGCTTTTTTTGTAATTTTTATATATTCATATATATCTAATCACTTATAAATTTTTTCCTTATACTAGCTTTTTTATATGTATTTCTAAAAATCAAATTTTAATGCATGAGTTATTTTGTTTAATCCAATATTTAGATCGATCATAGTCATTATATCAGATTTTTGATTTTGAATAATATATTCTGTCGATATTATTGTAATTGTTTGGTTCTAGAATATTCAAATTAAATTATGCAGATTTTAGAATATTAAAATTAAATTATGTTGATTTTACAAGAATAAATTGAAATTATGTGGATTTTATATTATGCAAATTTTAAAAAGGGATATCTTGAAATTATCTATCTAAAATATTATATATTGTTATTTTATTCTTTTCTTGGATAATAAATAATTTAAAGATGTTTAAATTTCATAATCTTTAAATAAAACAGATAAACACGGAAGGGAATCATCGAAGATTTTTGAGTTCAAGCTATGAATGATTTCAGAAGAGTATATTTGGTTTAAATCTGCAAATTTTAGTTCTATTTATCAAAATATTGCTGTTTTTTAATATGTTTTATAATTTTTATATGGGTTTTTGAATAATTAAATTTGTCAAACGAAAATAAAAGCCATTTTTATTATTTACTCATGCTTTTTTACGCATTAGAATATGAATTATAAATTAAACATTAGTAAAACATAAAAAAATTTCAAATTCAATTTAATATTTTAATACGAAAAAACTATCGCACATCATTTAGTTTTATATTTCTATTTCCTTTAATGAATCATACCATCTTCTATATCTCATAATTTTTGAACTTTCTACACCATCACAAATTTCATCTAGCTTTTCAAAAATTTCTATTCTTTTAAGCCAATTAAAAAAACCTCGACAGTTATTAAGTTCTTCATTAGTATATGTACAATCAACATAGACATAAATTTGAAGTTTTAAATCTTTGGAAACTTCTTTTCCTCTCTTTTTTCTAATTGTAAAAAAATGCTGAATTATATACATTTTCTCCAACGCGTTTGTTTCATTTTTGTAGCTGGGTTCAATTTTCGAGAAGCTATCTGGTTTATTTTCAGTCTTGAAATAGATATTTTCATATTTTTTGCGATAAACTGCACTCTTGTTGGATTTCAAGCATCTTTTTCTTTCTGTTTTTTTAAATTTACCAAGAAAAGAATTTGATTCAAAGCTCATTAGAAAATATAAAAATAAAAACATATAAGAAACCAAAAAAATAAGAAGATATATTTTTAATTTATTAAATATGCCCTAATAAGTGTGTCTTCTGTCATACAGTTTTGAGTCTAAAATATATTAGTTTTATTTATTGCCCAAAATAGAAACACAGTGAAAATACTTTACATTGAAAAGTTATGACAGCTAAACTTTTACAATTATTTTCTTGCTGTAATAATATCTTAACATGGATTTCAATGTAAAATTTCGTATTTTAACGCATATTAATATATATATGTGCTTATAAATTCCATGCTTCAGCCTTTGCGATTCGGACATAGACCTTATGAAAAAAAATTATCAATTCACTTTAAAAATACGATTATATCTTAAATAGTGATATTTTTGATAAAAACTATCCTTATAAAATTAAAAATTTTCAATAGAAAATAAATAAATTAATAAGTCACTAGTTGTGACAAAAACTATATTAAAATAACAATAAATATGCAAAAACGGAATATTAAAATGTAAAATTTAGTTATTGAAGACAAAAAACAGAATATTAAAATGTAAAATTTAGTTATTGAAGACAAAAAACATATAAAATAATTGTAAACATAAGGCTGAATATTTAAATACAAAATTTAGTTTTTGGTGGTAAAAACAGCATAAAATAATAGCTTTCTACATTAAAAAAAAGATGAAAAAATACAATAATAATATTTAATTCAAAAAAAACAGGAGATCTAATGTAAATAATTATTAGAAGATATATTCTTAAGATATAAATTTTTGCTGTTATAAAATCTAAGTTGCAAAACACTCAAAATAGTAATTCAAAAAAAAATTTATAAATGTATAATTTGTTACTTTGTAGCGTAACAACAATTAAATTGAAAATCTATGGTATGATAATATTACATGTTACATAACAAATAAAGTGAAAACGTTCTTTTATCATAAAGTTGCGAATATATATGAAAATAGCGCTCATTTACCCGATAAACTCGTAAGAATATTTTTGAATCCTACTAAAGTTTAAGATTATAATTTCTAAAAACAGAAATTAAGAAAAGAAGAAATTACATCTATATATGTATTTAAAGCTTATATTGAGCTTACTCTCCTAAAAATATTCATTATAAAAATTTATAAGCATAAATGTCTATAAATATATTCTCATATAATTTTCGGAATGGTCAATCTTCCTTAATATAAATTTCTAGTGTTTAAAATTTTTCCTCATACGATCTTTCCCCTGTCAAAGTCATCATTCTAGTTTCAGAGTTAAATAAATCCTCATACTTAAACAAGTTCAATCATACTTAAATAATATCAACAATAGGTGAAAAATATCATAATTTTGCAAGATTTTTAGAAAAATAATATTTATTTGTATCATTGCATTAAAAGCCCGTCTTCTGCATATATTTTGTCTTAACTTTACTGTAAATTGTATAGAACAAATTTTCGTTATATATTATAAATTTTAACACAACATAAAATTGTAATTTTGGCTTAATGAATATTTAAATTATTATTTGCATTTTAATTAAGATTATGTTTTCGTCAATGAATATTCATGCCCATGTTAGTTTAAAAAGCGCCTAATTTTTTTATATATTAAAGACCGTATATTACATGAGCCTGGGACCTATCAAAAATGCGGGTTCAAGATTTTTCATTAAGTGTTGTAATATAAAAAACCACCGCTTTATTTTTAATACAAAAAATTTTAAGAGTAACAATAAATGTGTGGTGTAAATATTCAACCTAGAATTCCCAATTTAAATGATTAAGGGTACGATCTTTCCTAAGCAATGGCATTGATAAATTTACCAATCTAACATTAATAACACCTAGCTGCAAGAGATACTGAAAAAACTGTTAGGCCGACTCACAGTAAACAAGAGGCTTTTGGCTCATGAAATACACGCGATTGTGGCGATGAAATAATCTGACATGATTTCTGAACACAAGTACAAGTGATCAAAGCCATATTGGTATGATGTGAATATTCCCCAATTAGCTGGAAAACTTGTTAATCTGTCAAAAAAAATCGATTTTTTGTAAAAGACAGCTTTATAATTAACAATTTTTTATTTATGTGCTAAATTTATAGTTGTAATTTTAGTTTTTATTCTCAGGCACAGCTTGCTTGATTCTCTGTGGGCGCAGCGTATTTATGCTTTCGGCTATCTTATTCTGTCTAAAATCACCTTAATACCCTTGCTTCTTTCGTGACCTATTAATTATAGGGTTTTTCTCAGTTCCAAGATTTTTATATATGCCTCAACCTGGTTCGTGACATCTAGTTCCCTCAGGTACCCTTAATTATTCATGTCATCACACCGTCTTATGTTATATAATTAAAAAAATCGAATTTTAATATTATTATACTGTTTCAACTAGTGACACAAAGCAGAAGCATACGCATAAACAATAAGATTGTGAAAAACTCACGAATTAATAAGTCTTGCAAGATATAGATTCATCGTAGATAATTTTTAATATGATCTATTTGTAAGAAATTCTAAGCAAATATGCTGCTCGGAATGAATCTAAACTTTGCGAGAACTGCTAAATGGCTAAAAATCAAATAACTCCATAAATAAATATATTCGGAGAGTGAAGCGTCAAATGATCTATTATAATTACACAGTCGATTGCAATATTTTTTAATTGATATTTTTGACACTTACAAAGATAGCATAAATGTGTAAATTATTGATTGAATATCATGAACAAATTGTACTATTTTTGAAAATTCACAAGTAAATAACAATGAATCCAGAAATTATTTATCACCATGCCAAGCCCCATTACTTAAATATTGTATGTTTTTTAAATAAGAGCCACCGATTTTAAAATTTATGCACTAGTAATATAAATATTGATTAAAAACATCAGATTTATGTAAGAATCTTTTTTTTTATTTTTAATTATGTAACACTGCATCCAGATTTAAAGACAAATCTTGAGCACTACAATCATACATAAAAAAAATAAAAATTCTCTTTTAAAAGAGTATATTTGTTGTTATCTTTTCTTTATTCAAGATATCATTCTTTATAGAACATGTTTAGATAATAGATTGTATTTTTCGATTTCTATGATAATAATTAAATTAGAGTTTATTAAATGCAAGAAATATCGAATTTAATGTTTAGAAATGGCACATTCGCACAATAAAATTCTATTTTTTATAGATAATATCGGAGAATAATATTTTTTATTTTTTTAAAAGCTGTAAAATACGTAAAATCAATTATATTGTCGTTTAATCTTTGATTGCAGCCTAATAAATTTTATAATTTCTATGCATAATTTTTGTTTCTATAAACAAAATATAGGTAATCGGCAATGTTTAAAAAATTTCTTGATACAATATAGAACTAAAAGTCGTTAAAAATTGTTTAACGATAATATATTTCATAAAAAAGCTGAAATGCGTATTTTATTTCTTAGAATTTGCTGCATACCAAGTATATAATCGATAAAAATTACATATTTCTTGTTAGTAAAAACCATTAGGGACTTATATTCGCTCAAATAAATTTACGAATCCAGTAATATATTATATTTCCAAGCTTAAATAGAAATCTAGATTGATATTTAACTTATTTTAAAGATATAATTTTTTAGATAGTCTTTTTCGAATCGAAATAAAAATGTCTCACTGCATAAAAATATAATCAGTGGTAATATTTGTATAAACAATATATTTGTATCGTTATTAAAGTAAGATGAGCTACACTTTTAATTTAATTATGATATATATGCAAGTTTAAAGGCTAGCATAAAAACTTTAGAATATGAAAGTCTGCTTAAAGATCATTTCGTAAATTATAAATTCGTTTTTTTTAACTAATTTAAGGAAAAATAATTCAAAGACTTTGTAGCTTTACTGATGAATAAAAGAAACACGTTAATACATGGTATATATCGCCTGTTTACCCAAATTACATAAATTAAAGCTTAATATGATTTATATTATAAAAAAAATCAGATTACATGTTTATTCTTTCTTTAATTATGATAAATTGCTCGGGAATTGAAAATACTTTTAGAAACTACTTATATTATTTTAGTTCATTATTCAAACACATAAAGAATATCAATTATGTATATTAAAATAGAAAAAGCTGTGTACTTACGGTATTCCTAAAAATATTTATAGAATCAGTTTAAATTAATTTATTTTCTTTTATTGCGGATCTTTTTTTCGTGTGGAACAATTATTTGAAATTTTAAAAAAAAAATTCTTGCCCAAGCATTTGTTTCCGAAAAATGAATATTTAACGATAAAAAATTAAAAATTATCATAAAAAATATGCGATTTATATCATAAGATGGGCCATTTAGAAATCACGAATTTTTTATTTTTTTATGTTTTAATAATAGTTATTAAAATGTCAAAACAGTACATAAGATTAAAAATTTATCAATTTTTTTAAATAATAGTTCAAACTTATATCCTGAAAATTTTTATTAATGAAAATGGGTTGATTTTAAAAAATATGGTTTTATCAGCAGTAACCATCAACAGCATATTTATTATTGTACTATCTATAAAAAAACAAAAAAACCATATATATTAAATGTGGCAAGGCACTTGAACTTATCTCATTTAAGAGAAGAAGAGCACTTGATGAAGATAGATCAGGTTAAGGCGTCAAAATATGTATCAAAGAGTTGTGAAGTTTTTCCAATGGGCTGACTACGCCTCAATAGATGAATTGATAAAAAGAAACTATACACATATATAAAAGAAAATTTATTAAATGATAATTTTCATTGAGAATTCATAGAATATATGATTATGCGCAGTAATTTTAGTATTTATCAAAGGAATCAGAATAAATTGTAAATATTATAGTTGGAAGCGATGCAATTTGTTTATCGGACATAATTTGCTTTCAACATAGAAAAATGTATATAAACGGTTATATGGTGAACATGCGATATGGTAAATAATGAATTTTATACTTACTCTGTTATTGGATTAATGGTGCCCATCATATAAATTAAAGGACAAAAAAACAATACTCCTTGTACATAAAGTATATCAAATCACAATTGGCACTAAAAAAAATCCAACTAATTCTTCTTTAACTTTTTGGACCATTTTACTTCATGTATGATTACTAAGTAATTTATATGATTCAAGTATTCACAAAATGCTAGTTTATCTATTATAATGATTTTTATATTGAAATTATGTGTCAAAAAAAATTTGACTGCTTTTTTTTGATTCGATACAGTTGCGACAAATTATACCAGGAATAGTGAATGAAAGGAATTCCCGTAAAAATAACAGATGTTCTCAAAGTAAACTCTTTAAAAGAAGAAATCCTCTGCACTATAAATTTCTTATTTGACAAAAAAAAAGTTATGGTGCTTTCTTTGAAGAAATCTACTAATCCACCCCAAAAGTCAATAAAAGTGCATTTTAAATTTTTGTAGCTATAAAAAATACGTCTGCTTAAATAAAAAAAAATATAAAAAAAGACTATTTAAATCGTTCATTACGATGATTTGCTTTTAGTATATATTAACTAAAATTATTGATAATTTCATTTATTCTATTTTAAATTGGTGTTCCTTGCATTTATCCAGTTCTTTTGTCCTCAATTATTTATAAAATCAAGAGAGAAAACTGTTATATTTGCCGGCATATAACCCACAAAGTATTGGTCACTCAACCATATTCTTTTCAACATTCTATATAAGTTATCAAATCTTCATGTACATTTTTATTCAAAATCCCAATAAAAGTGTTTCAATTTCTTTCGTTAACGACAATTGTAAAAAATTTGTGGGCTTTTCATTTTATTTCATCATGGAAATCCATAAAACATATACTTGATATCCAATTAAAATTTCTGTTCGCCGAACTTTGCCTCTTTAATTTCTACCACAGTTCATGCACACGCTTATCTTTAACCACATATTTCGACCATATTTCCTCCTTATTTTACAGCACTTTTTCAAATTTTTTTCAAAGCAGGACATAGATCAATTTTTTAGGACTTTCGCATATGCTACACCTTTATATGCCAAAAATAACAATTATTATAGCGACAAGTTTAATAAACACTTGTACTCACAGCCATAAAAAGGCCTAAGAAATAAAAATCTAGTGTAAAAAAAGGTGATAGTAAAAGACCTGTTTGTAAATATAATTCAAAACTTCAATAGAAGTAAAAAAAGCAGCTATATATCATAAATCTACCCAAAATTTATGGTAAGACAAAGTTTTTATACATTCAAATCGGTTTAATATAAAATATACGTATAATTAAAATCCCACAAATAAAGAACCTTAAAATAAATAGATAAGTACTGTTCAGCAAGGAAGTTTATAAAATCTTGGAAAATTAATACAAAAATCTCGAAGACAAAATCTAGCTCTAATTCCCATATGAACATATAGGAGATACAAAAATCTACAAAGTGGTTATCGAAATGGTCGTATCACCAAAAAAATTACTTTATGACTCAAAAGAAGATAAATTTTTACGATTGACATAAGTGAACACCAAAATAGAGCTCTATTATAATTTTATAAACAATAAATCCGATTATAAATTTACAACTTACTGTGATAGATAATGCAAAAGCACATACAAATCTAAAACGAAAAATGGGATGTAATTAAAGTTATAAATGCGAATATAAAAAAAATTAGATCACCATATAATAAATATGTATGTTTCACCAAGCAAAATATCAATCTGAATTAAGAAAAGCAATATCATTCTCTAAAAAAATCTAGGTAATTTGAAATGAAAACTGATGAGCATCAAATTGCTGGATTTGGGTTAAAAATCTAAGGCATAATATTAAAGAAGGCGAGTTAAAAGGAATTTAAATGTTGCATTTTGTGAACTAAATGCGGAGATATATTTTTTCCCGGGAATGGAAAAACTTGCTTCCTACTTTTCTCATTAAAATATGTTGGGTCTGACGGGATCAATAAATTTTTGTTCTGGAAAAAATCATGTTTTTTATCAAGAAATATCTGTGAAATTGCTTAAAGACATATCGAGAATGCCTGGTTTTATGAAGGAAAAATCTGTCATATGACAAAATAATATGCTATAAATAAAGAGAATTTTGGTCATAATTTCATGAAAATAATTATAAATTGATGGAAAAGTTATAATTAAAATTGTGCAACCATAATTGAATGCCGTAAACTGTTACAGAAAATGTGCTGCGTATCGTATGATGGGCACCAAGAGCTTAAGAAAAGGCACTAAAAAACCACTGTAAAAAATCGGATATAATATAAAAAAATAAGCACTAGATACATTTATTTAACATAAAAAAGCTATCTACTATAAAGATAATACCATTTGATCTCGTTGTTGATAAAACTTAATCTTACAGAGTTGGTAGAAAGCTTATGGGTGTGATATCGATTTAATAAACATTAAAAATAAGGTGTATCTGCAAAATAATTATAAAAAACGTATGGAACGCTTAAAAAGATATTTTGACAATCTTTAAGACTTTTGTTTTGTTTTGTGCATGGATCATTAAGCAGAATACTATAAGAAAATATAACCTCTTTTAATATACTATATATTGAATCTTCTTATAAAAAAAAATTTTTTTGTTCAGCTATGATATAATGCTCGTGAATAAAGATTCAAAAAAACCATAAAATAATGACGAAAGAAACAATATTTTTCTTTGATTTCATAGGATAAGAAATGAATAATATAATTCAAGAGCAAATGATGTCGGGTCGACGAAATTATAAACCATTATAAAGGCTATGACATTATAAACACCCTAGTATTTAAGAGGTGTGCAAATTAACGATATAAGGTGAAACATTTGACAAGATTTGTGATGGAACTCCAACGAAAAATTCGAACACAATAAAAAATTATCATAAATGCACAAAAGGCTTCGTATAATTTAATAAACAGGCAATTTAACCATTAAACTATTACAAAGGTGTTCTTAGTAAGAAACGAGGACTTTGCTAAAATAGATGATCGTATACGGAAATATCTGGCAGAAGAATCTATACACTTACAAACAGAAAATAAGAAAGTATTGAATTATAAAGCAAGCATAATTAATAAAACAATAGCAGTGTCAATAAGATAAATTGAAAAATTCGGTCTTGGCAGAAAAAAACACTCGTTGTAGATAAAGAAATTTTACCGATAATAATAGAATTAAAAAAATGAAAGAGGTAAAAATGAAATCCTTCAAATATGCACACACTCATATGACCAAAAAAACTTACAAACATATTCGCGAGATTTACTGAGTTTGTACAGGAAGAGCAGTTCAAGTGTAATTTAAAAGTCAAACAACTGCATAAAAAACATTTTTGCGTTCCCAAAAACTCAAAAATAGAAATCTCTGAATTATTGAGATGGTAGAAAATTCAAAAGCTAAGCACAAAGAAGAATCAAGATTTTGTTTCACAAAAGGTAGAAATATGAACTTTCGAAAAAATAAAAATATCAAAAATGTGTAAAAGCGTGTAAAAAATAGAAATTATGCAGCAAAAAAAACATAAGAAAGCTTGGAAATGACTATTAATCTTGGAAAAGCAAAAGAAAACACTTTTTGCCAATGAGGAAATTCCCCAACAAAAGGACAAAGTGTAATCTGGAATTGAAAATAGACTAGCAGATATGAAAGTTTATAGGAAAATAAAAACTAATTTAAATATTCACATGATTGATTGGATTTTGTCGTAAAAAATAAATATAAAACTCTGTTCGCATATATAGAAACAGGAATAACGAATATTGAAAATCAGATGAACTTTGAAAATTTAAAATTAAAAAAATACAGTATTTTCAAATAAAACCATTCGTAAATACAAATTAAGAAATCGAATATTGCCATACATGGTAACTTGTATTACATCTATTAAAAAATACCGAATCGTATATTTAAGGTTTAGTAATGTCTACTGAAGCGGATTAATATACATAAACAATATGATGAGGAAGAAACTTATAATATAAGTCTTGAGAGAGCAATGCGTTGAATAATTTTGTAAATATGATAAGTCGGAAGAATTCCAGCGCAAATTGTTATATAGACAATCGTAGGTTCTGCAATAACAACCTAAAAAGCTAAAATTAAATCATAAATAGCATTTATATTTATACACGTATCATAGAGAATGTGCGCGGCATTATTTTTGAAAATACCTAAAACCTTGCTGATATAAATTTTTCTGCATAAAAAACCAATGATGTGTAATTTTACGACTACAGATGCAATCTAAAATTAGTCCTTTAAAAATTTTAGTTTTGAAAAAAACTAACCTTTGCCTTCATTTTGACTATTTACACTATTTATATATCAACCTTCAATACAAGCAATTTAAAATCGTTGTAAAAATGTTTTAGTAACACATATCTTACATTCCTAATATTATAAATTATCATTACCCCTTTCTCACATATAGGCATCTTTAACATACGCACTTTTAAGACCTAAAAAAATTAAAAACTTGCTATTAGCAATTTTTGTGAAAGATGTGTTTATTTATACGCTTCTCTCTTATTTGAATAATATTAAAAGGATTTTATTATAGTCAGTAGAATAAATATGACTCAATAATTCAAGCTAATATACAAATAAAAACAAATAAAAATAAATAACATCAATATATAAATTTAAGCTTAATTCATCTTTATTTTGAATAATTACAAAGATCTAAATAAGCTAAATTTATAGAAGATATTAATGTATATTTCAAAAGCTGTGTTGCCAATTAAAATATATAATATGTATTAAAGCTTATAAGAACATATTGTAAGTTTTAAACCCACAATATGAGATTACATAAACGGGTCTTCGTGTCAAAAATTTTATATTTTGAGAATTTGAAAGTAAGTTTAAATCTTTTTTTTGATTCTACTGATGAATTATATTTGAATAAAGATATACGATTAAACTATATAATCACGTAAAAATATGATATTTTATGCTGTGAGTGTTATATCTGCATTTTATATACATTTTTTTATAGGTAAATAATAGATTAAGTATTTTTCTGTATAATAAACAAATATAAAATAAAATTTAAAGCTTAATAATTACATTATAAATAACATAATTAACAAATTAATGCTAGTTTCTTTCTTAAAAAGTCAAAATATAAAAATATCGAGAGGTAATTTATCAAAGTATAGATAAATATTGTGTTTTTCAAATAGCTTGAATTAACCTTTTAAAAACTGACTATTTTAAGATGAATGAATTCGTTTTTTTTTAAAAAAAATAAGCTACTATCATTTCAAATATATATTTTTACCAAATTACTCTTTTTACTTTGTGCAATTAACATTATTTTTTGAAATTTTTATATTATTATGCAGCATTTATTAATATTTCAAAGTTAATTTGTATAATATTAGCATCAAATATCGAGTGGAGTAGATATTAATTTCATACCGCTTAATTCACAATTTTTGAATCCCAAGAAAATTTATTTTCGTAAGCAACAGATATTTGTACGATTTAAAAATATTTATTTAGAATCGATTTTATTGCCGAAAGCAACGAAGAACTTGGTGTATAATAGTTTTTGGTGGTCCTTTACACAGATGATAGTCTTTAATGCAAATTTTGTTCTTTACATGGTTATAAAAATTTTAAAATGTTTATTGTAAAATTTATAAATCTTTTTAAGTATATTTTTGTCAAAAAAAAGAATAAAAAATAAATAAATTATCATGGTGAGCTTTAAATCTTTTTGATGAAATTTAATTTCCAATAATTGATTGGTTCTTATGTGGTTTTTATAATTTTATTTAAAAAATAAACCATGTATGTTTTTTTTGGTATTGTGCTTTTATAACTCGATTTCCTAGATCTAACATGTGGGCAATCACAAGCCAGAAAAATTTTCCCTCTTACAATATTAAATCATATTGTGTTATATTAACTCAAAGTAAGGGTTTTTTACTGTTTGGGCGCGTTTAATTCTTTTATTTGAAAATATTTATTATTGCTGCATTCGGTCAAAATAATGAGCTATAAAAACATGCTTACCTATGATTATTTATGTGAAATTTTTTATTATCATTTTCTGTAAGCTATATGAAACAATTCAAATTACTACTCTTTTTCATGACCATTAAAAGTCATTATATTATGATTAACGTAATTATAAGCTTTAATTAAAATTTAATGCTTTTATCGTTTCGCAGTGATAATTATAGTGTATTTTATGGCATATAAAATGTTCTCTGTTCGTTAAATAGAATCAAATTTCATGCTAAACATTTTACTTAATAATTAATAGATTTTCATGATAAAAAATTTTCTTACCAAATAGTAAGTGATGATTATTATTAACTTGTATACTTCGATTGCCGTAGTTTTATTATTATTGTGTGTAAAGTTATATATCATTAATTTTTTAAATATATTTAATTTATTGCACATATACTTTACATAAATATTTTATATACATTCAAATTCAGGGCATCTCTGCTTATTGCTTGAATTCATACTTTTAAAAAATAAGTATCCACATCAAATTATTATCCCAGAGATGAAATGCGCAACCATCACGTACAATAAGAAACTTCATATAATAAAATCAGAATACAAAACGATCGAAAAGCTTTTTCAAAAACATACCAACTCTTCATTGACAAACGAGCAATTTAAAAAGAAGCTCTTAATACACAAAGAGAGGTTATTAGAAGGTTTTAGGCAGATAAAAATATTAAACGAGGAAAATGAAATGAAAGCAAGAAATAACGCCGGAAAGGAAACTGAGTTTCTCATATGTGAGCATCTTTTACAAAATGATTACTTTGAAACGGCTGCAATGTATGCAAAGAAACATAATCTAACTATAGACTTTGAATTTTACCAAGAAAAACAAAGGATTGCCGATGGAATAAAGAAAAGAGAATTCGCAGGGGCTTTTAAATTCTGCAAAGATTATAAAATTCATCTGAAAGGCTTGTTTCTTGAGCGTGATAATTTCCAATGTGGAGAGCTCGAAACTAAATTGAAAATATTGGAATATCTTGAACTTATTCATAAAGAAAACTACATTGAAGCGACTCTGTATGTTCAAAAAAAATTTGTCCAAAACAAATCGACTGTAGAGAAATTGCTTCCTCTTCTGGTGGTTAAAGAAAAAGCCATAGAATTTGAAGGCCCCAATGAAGTAGCTGACCTTTTTAAAAAAATATACATGCTGCTTTTTAAACAAACGGAAGCTTCAAGATTTGAAAAAAGGATTGAATTTGGTGTTATTGCGTATAAAACACGACTTTGTGGAATCAAGATAAATTCAAACTGTCCTTCATGCCTGAAAATAGTTACTGAGATGAAAGATAAATTGCCGTTTTGTAAAAATGAAAACAGTGTAATCCTCTGCAAAGCAACGGGGGCTTTAATGAATGAAAAAAATCAAGCATTTGCCTTTAAAAGCGGGTATATCTACTGTGAGGATTTCATTAAAAAAATGGAATATAACTATATTTGCCAAGAAACTGGTAAAAAAGAAGAAAGTCCCCCTACAAAATGCTTTTTCGTGTAACTAAAATCCTTCAAAAATATTGTGTGCTATATTTTTTTATTGTAGTTTTATTAAAATATATGCTATCTAGCTTTTACTTAAAAAGCAACTTTCATAATTTCCATGTTTTTAGCCAGTTCTGTACCGTTTTAAAAGATCCTTTTTTGGTTTCACTGAAATTATAAATGTTCAATTTTTGATCATAAAAACAATTTAGCAAAATAATTTTAAATCGCATATTCATATATTTAAAAATAATAAAAGCTTCGATTACTATTTATGATTTAAATTTATCCACAGAAAGCATATGTAAATTAGACCATTATCTATATTATTTGGTTTATTTAATTAAACACATAAACCAGAGAAAACATGTACTTAGGAATTCCGTATATAATATTTCTGATGGTTTAAATTCATAGAATACGGTTTTTTTTCATTTATGACCCAGATATATTAAAAATAAAACACAGGCATATATAAAAATCTAGTCCCATGAATTCTTTTTACTTGTGGCTTATCTAGTTCAGTCTTGCCAAAAAAAATAAAAAGTACTTAAATTAATCTAAAAAATTAAGATATTTAGGAAGCTAAAATTATATATGGGCATAAAATAACTTGCATCTAATCTTTGTTTAAATATGCACCAAAATAATTAATTTTTTCTGATATATTAAAGCCTAATGATTAAATTCTCTATAGATTGCAAAAAGACCAAAATCGGGGGGGGGGAATGGCTACAATTAGCCGATCATAAATTCTTACTCAAGTAAATTAATTATAAAACGGCGAAACGAAGCTAAAAAATTATTATAATATACGTTTTTTGAATTTAAAGATCACAACATATCTAATTCATGTGTTTGATAAATGCAAATCTGAAATATTCATTTATAAAATATCGAGTAAATTTAGAAACATAAAAAACACTTTTTAAGCAAATTTTCATTATAATAAAATTTATCAAATTATTTTTTATTTATGGGCCATATTTATAGTCGTAGTTTTTGTTTTTGTTCACAGGCACAGCTTGCTTGATTCTTTGTACGCATAGCGTATTTATACTTTCGACTATCTTCTCCTCTCCAAAGTCTTCTTCGGTACCCCTCCTTCTTTCGAGACTTATTAATTCAAGGGTTTTTCTCAATTCCAAGGTTTGAATATATCCCTCAACCTGGTTCGTGACATCTAGTTACTTCAGGTACCTTCTATGATATCGTGTCACCACACCGTCCCATGTTATAACATATGGGATAATTTTTGTCTTGCATTTGTATACAATTTATCAATATAATTAATTATTAAAGATGCCTGCAGTGAAGATAAATTTATAATGAATTCATATAGCCTACAGTAAACGCTTTTTTTATTTATCAAATATTTTATAAATATAACTAAATGGAGGTCTAATACAGGGAAATATATGTTATTGTTTGGATGTGTTCAATCTATATACATTATATCTTAATCATCATAGGCAAGCATTTATGATGAAAAAAATGCATGTTGTATTTATTTAAATGATATATGTTGGTTAATTTAACTAATTTGTGACTAACTAACAAAAAAAAATGATATCAAAAGCATCCAAGTGAAAGGTTCACATTAAAAAAAAGCAAATATTAGAACGATATCTAACCCGATTTCTACAGAAAATTTTTTTGTATAAAAAATGTGAACACGCCAGATCTGTATATCTATATTCAAACACAACCTTTGCAAAAACTTTTTATTACCAAAACTTATACCCACCCTATATTACTTATTTCCTAAACAGCTATTCTTTGATAAGTGCAAATACACCTTTCTTTGAATATCGAATGAATAGAAAACTATTTCATATTACAAATTCAGTCATATTAGTTTCTAAGTCACATGAACTTTTATTTTTAATCAATGATTAATTCGGAGCTTATTTAAAAATTCAATCTAAAACACAGAATTCATTTATCATTGAACATAGATAGATTCTTTTTTATCTAGTATGAATAGATTTATGGTGCTTAGATATTTATTCGAATGAGGAAATTGCTGTAACTCGGATTTTCAGACCATTTTCCATTCATTCTTTTATCCGTTTATTTTTTCATCTATATTTTTTCAATTATTTATTGATACGGAATATTTCCACCTAATGGGAAAAATCCAATACTGCTCTCAAGAAAATAATATATTAACTCAAAAATATTTGAATGTGACAGTTTTAAACCTTTTTAAATGATATTAATGCATATATATTCTCGGTTTAATGCTATTTTTATAATAAATCATATAATATTTGAAAACGTGTTTTTAGTGTAATTTTTTTCATGCATATATTTTAAACGTAAATTTATTTATATTTTAACTTGATTTTTTTCAATTTTGTCTAATTTTAGATGGTTTATGCTGCTAACTGATCATATATATTTGTTTATTATTTAGTTTTTTGCATTTGGGTCAATTTGTTTTTGACTGCTTAAATTTATTCTAGAAAAATATAATTTGCTTTATATGCAGATTCGAGCAATACTGATTTAATCTTCTCATCTTTAAAACGTTAATTCATACCTTTTTATCGAAAGATTTATTAATTCAAGTGTTTTCCCCATTCTTATTGTTTGCTTAATAATTAAATAAGTACTTCTAATTTATTAGTCAGTTTATGTTATTGCTCTTTTTCAACCAAATAAAAGTTAAATGAAATATTTGCAGGCTAATTGTGTTGTATATTTGTTTTCATTATTTTTTATTTATGTGTTAAGTATCTTCATTACATCAATTTCATTTACTAAGACATGGTTAGCTGATTGTGAATATCGCAAACTCCCAGTTGCATATATTGACATATTCTTCTAATATATGTGCATTAAATGCTCTTCTTCTCTCAAATGTGATGAGTTCAAGTGTCTTGCGGAGTGTGAGAGCACATTCATGTAGGATTAATTCCTTCTCAACATATTTTTTGTGGGATTTTGTGACAGCCTAATTACAAGTAAATTCATTGATACAGTTTTGCTTTGCATCATAGTTTGTAAAATATAATTATTTTCATTTATGGGTTAAATTTTGGTATTGTAATTTTAGGTTTTCTCTTCAAGCATAAATTGATTTATTTTGTGGCCACATTATATCTACAGTCCTGAAAATATCCTCTTCTCTTACATTTTCTTCGCTACCTCACCTCTTTTCAAGATTATTAGTTAATGTGTTTTCCTCAATGTGTAGTTGGAATATATGCCTCGATATGATTGTGAGTTCCTGTTCTTTCGGGTATCCTGTATGATATTGTGTATCACACATTCCATGTCAAGACAGGGTAAAATTATATTTGTTAAATAAATAATTTAATTAATTTATGCGTTGGCTTTATTTTATTACTTTTTACATCTTTTCAAAAACAAAACTTTAATTAGGTCTATGAAGATAGAACAGGCCCCATTTATATTTTTTTTTAATCTCATCTTCTTTCCGAACTTCCTCTATACATCTACCCAATTCAAGACTTATTAATTCAAGGGTCTTCTCAAGCCCATTGCACTTCTTCCCGAACCTACTCTACACATCTACCCAATTCAAGACTTATTAATTCAAGGGTCTTCTTAAGCCCCTTACACTTCTTCCCTAACCTCCTCTATACATCAGCCAATTCAAGACTTATTAATTCAATTGTCTTCTTCAAGCCCATTGCACTTCTTGCTGTATCATTCTTTTTTCATGTATACAAGTTCAATATTTTACTCAACCCTATACTTTTATCGCATACTTCTGCTTCAGTTGACATCCCAGCTCCTTAATATACAACCTAAGGTGATCATATCTAATGCATTCATTATAAGGATCATAAGTAAAATTTTGAACTCAATTTATCGCTTAATACGTTTACACTGGTGTCATCAAACATTATATATCGATGTCTACCCTTCTGAATAATATGCAAAATTTCTTTAATAGTTTTTTAACTTCTCCTGTGTCACTTGTATTCAGTGCTTTCTTTAATTTAATTATAGTTTCTCTGCCAAAAGGTGAAATATAATCCTTCAGATTCAAAAAATTCTCATCTAAGAATCTTAAAAGATCTGTTAATATCTTGATCTTTGCATTTATAAATTTTTCTTTCAATTTAATTTTCTTATATGAAATTTCTTCGACAATGGGATATATCGTATCAAAAACCTTGTTTATGGATTCTAAAATATCGGTTGGTGAATCTGGATTGGTGGTTTCAACCCACTTATTTTCTATTCTTGCAGTTGATTTCTTTTTTTCTTTGCGTTTGTGACATGCCTGTATTTTTCTAGCCTCATAATCAGCATTATTATTTTCTATATTTTCTATTGACGGCACATCTTTATAAAAGTTCACGCCACCAGAATCTGGAAAGCTTGTTGTAGATTTCTGTAATGGGTTTAAAGTATTTTTATGTTCTTCTAAATCATATCCCACATAGTCGGAAAAGTACGCTCGGATTTCTTTTTCGCTTCTTCCGTCTATTTTTAGAAACATATAGATTATATAAGCTATATCAAAACTATCTATATATATGTGATTAACCCTAAAACTTTCGGCCTTTAAAGCAAGACATTTATCCATTGTTAAAAGTACATAATCTCTGTGATTATCAACAAATTTTAGAATTTTGTCATCATTGGTGAGTGGATTGGATTTTTGAAATATGCATAGTTCACTTTCATTGTACGGTTCAACTTCTAGCTCACCAATACATCCACATCCCTCTAATATTAATCTATCAGAATCAATGTATTCTTGAATTAAATTAATAATTTTTCGTGCTCCAACTTTTTCTTTTTTCAAGCCGTCAAGTTCTTTCAAAATAATTCTAGGAACATAGATTTGTAATTTTATTTGTTCTGATCTCAGAATTCTTTTAATTTCTTCGTGGTATTTAATTAATACATTTGTGTCTAAAATTAATCGTATTGCCATCATCTTTGTTGAATAAAAGGGGATCATTCGGAATCAAAGAATGTTTCGGCTTAGTTATAAAAAATGTATTCAATCATTTGTATTTTGAACACTTAAAAGGGATGCTGGTCTAAAAAAGACGTCGAATAATATCAAACAAATTATGTATTACAAAATGCAATAAAATATTGTAGCGGGCTGTATAAGTGAATTAAAGTCATAGAAAGTTCCTTATAGGTGAATTCTATGTAAAAGGCGTCAAAATAGACATATGAAAATTTTTGATTTTTAAATTCAAATCAAAAATATAAATCAAAATTTTTGCTTCTAATATTTTATCCTGATAGTTTGTATTAACTATATGATTTTCTGATTGATAAAACTGCCAACTATTCTAACTTATTAAAAAAAAATATTGAAAACCGCACCCTGATTAGTTAAAATTTTCGTGTTGTTTCACATTTAATATATGCGCAATAGAATTTCGCGTAAAAAGGCAAAGTTGCAGAGCTTCACAGTTAAAAATATTTCCTCTGCAATTATATTTATATTGCGCTATATCGAATATAGAAACTTATTGCGTACAAATTTTAGATATTGATTTGTTGATCCAAAACAATAGCATTAAGAAATTCCAGAATTAATCGCACATAAATTAATACTATAGGTTTATTTTTAGTGTTACAAAAAAAATATTTTAAGAAACTGGTTTTATATTCTCAATGTTGCAAGTTATTCATCAAAAAATAGCATAATAATTGTATCTCTGTGTTGATGTCGCAAAAAAATTAATATGAAAAGAAATTGACCAATATAAAATAAAATAAGAAACTATTGTCGGCGCTGAGCTTTTAATTCAAAAAATATAGAATATAAAATAAAATGATTGGAATTAAATAAGTCTATTATTTCAAAATAACGCATGGAATCCTATATATCTATAACGTTGAATCTATCAATAAATATGTTCTAAAAAGATCCAAAATTCATTATTTTAAAAAATTTTATGTGGCTAAACCTTTATTCTGTAAAAATTTTCAGATTCGATTGGTATTTGCGAATACTTGATAAATTTGCAACATATTTTTTTTAATTGATATTAATTCTTTATTTTCTTCTGCTAAATTTTTTTATTGATTGATTTTTATGATGATAAAATAAATTTTATTGCTCCTTGTTGTAATTCAGTTGATTTTACAATTTCAGAAAATAGTTTTTCACTCTCATGATACCTTACGTAATTATTATTTAAGGAATCAGGGGAAATATAAAGAAAAATCATTGCTATTAGAACAGCTAAAATCCGGAATTTTTAATATTATAGATTAAAATAATATATATTTCTAATTTATCAAAAATTCGCAAATGTAAATCGAATCTGAAAATTTTAAAGGTATATTTAAATAAATTATTAAATGGCATTTATTTTGTGTGTTTAATTGGCTGACAGGTGGTTTTAAGATTCTGTACATAAGACAAATTATCCGAGTTTTTATACTTTAATTTGTGGAATCTAGTAATAACCTACATAAATTTCCAATCAAAGACCACTTATTCCACCTTCACGCATTTATTATAACAAAGATGATCAGCTGAGTATATAAAATAAAGATGATAATATTTTAAGATTTTTATAGGGTTTATATGCCTTTACAGGAATAATATCTTATCTGAAAATAAAATCTGCGATTCACTGAATATGTCATATACACCAGGCTTTCTACACTTCTCATCTACTTCTAGAATATATGATTTTAAAATATATAACACATTCGAATTCACGAATATTAAATGTGCAAGATTTCTGAATATTATAAATGCATCACCCAATAATTTATCCTAGAAAATGTGATTACAGGATCACGTTTTATATTTAGTTTTTATTTAAATATATAATTTTTGATATAAGTTTTGTTTTTCTAAAATTAATAAAAAATTATTAAAAGATACAAATTATAATTGATTATGGAATATTTTGTTATTATATTTACTGCTGGATTATCCTTTAGCCCTATTCTATAGATAAAAAATTGAAAAAAAGGCAATATTCTAGCATTAATAAAAAATTCTTTAGGAGATTTAAACCGTAAATTGTTGGTTATTACATATATAAGAAACTTTAATTATTTGCGTTTGAGCAGATATTTTGTTGCTAGTAAAATGTTTTACTAAACAAAAAAAAGATTAAAATAAAAAACCGGTTGCAATAAAGTTTGGTTTTTTTAGTTTTAATGTAAATTTTCCCGGAAATGTATGAAAAAAAGAGCATAGCTGAAATTTAATGCTATAGAGATCTTCATTGAAGCACTTATATATCAAATTTTGTATAACAGACTTAGATATAATACAGAGCTGCCAAAATGCAGTTAGAGAATAAAAAATACAAAATCACCCAAATGAGTACTAAAAAAACGTAATAAACATATATTTTATAACAGGGAGAAAACGCTGATTAGATTGAATATATTTTTTCTGAAGAAAGCATTTATTGCGGCATTGAAAATTTCGTAATCACAAAATATTGCAATAAATAAAAAGAATAGAAGACGAAATTATATGATTTTTTCATAATATAATGTTGATTAATTCAATCAAAAGGTTTTTTTTTGGATATATCGCCATTCAAAGTATTTATCACGATTTTATTTGGATTTTTATAATTCAATTTTTGTTGAAATCATCTCAAAATGATATTTAATGATTTCGATATAAAAAATGCATAGTTGAAACTTTCCAATTTATTCGGGAGATACGTAGCTAGTCTTGCAGAACCATCAGTAAAAAAAAGGGGTTTATTGAAATTATTTCGTCGATAAATAAATTTTTCTAACTTTAAGCAAGTCCAAAAATAAATTTCAACAACACAGCATAAGTCGAAAATAGCGATGCTTTTTCCTTCAATCCCGCATCCAGTTTTTGTGATTTCATTAACTAATGTCATTGTTCTGCTATTTAAAATACATTTGTTGTTTTTTATAAAAAGAATTCGATTCACATGCTTTAATTCAATTTTAAACACTATAAAATCATAAATACATTCATATAGCTAGATAGATAATGTATTTTATGTAGCTTAAGAAATTTTGTGTGTAAAATAAGTCTTTTGATTTATTAAACCAATTATTTTCTGATAAAAATTTTTTATAATTTATTTTGGGAATACTTCTAAAATTCAGCGATAAAATTTTCGATGATTTATAAATAATATTACTATTCTTTTTTTTTAATTCAATTACATTGATAACAAATATCAATAATAAAATCATTTATACTCTAAAAACATGTATTTACGTGTTTCAATAATATCGATGATTATCATTTCTTTTATAAAAAATCTTATATCATCCGGTGTGATTATGAAAATAGATTTTTAGGGGTCATCTACAATAAATAAAATAGATTTTTGAAGAAGTAAATCTATAATCTAAGATAATAATTGTGGTTTCTGCTGATAAAAAGGATCTTATCTTAAGATTTCATGGAATTTTCATTTTAATTTTTATGTTCTTGCTTAAGTAATATCTTTCGTAGAGGATGTGATATATATGAGAACATTATAATATTTAATCGTTTTAATTGGATATAGGAGAATCTGTTCTTTGATTATTTATATTTTAAAATCTAAAAATACGTAAAATTATAGAGGTCAGGGTTTATTTAGTGTTTTTAAATGCACATAGATTTGAGTTGTGGTATATTTTTTCGATAGATGAAAAAATTCAATATTTTACTTGTAATAAATAAAGAAAAAGGCACATAAAAATTTTTGTCCTGTTATTTTTGCTTAAAATATTTTAGTTTACAGCATACTGTTTTTTCAGTTTTCTGGTGTTAATATTAATTTCCTATGCTACTATGTCTTGCATAAAATTAATAATTTCCTGTTATCAAAATTTCTTCAATCCAGAAAAATTTTCAAAAAGAAATAATGGATTAAATTTAAGAAGAAATTATGCGTTAATACTATATTTTAATAAATTTATTTATAAATCTGAAGAAAAATTATTTTATATTTTGATTAAATCATCCTCTAATCTTTTTATTCCTATTTTCTCTGTTTATAAGCTTTTCGAATCTAAAAATATTGGATAATTTCTTGTGTTTTAATTTCTTTAAGTTTTAGAAATTTTAATTTCGTTTAAATATCACATATACATAAATGAATTTGCTTTCTACCAACTTTTTTTGACTTTAATTTAAGAAAGTGTATATGCCTTCATTAAAATATAATGTTTTACAATTTCATTTTTTTCTAGGCATCACATCCGCAGTACCGGAAAAATTTATCAGATATCTGTTTATATGGGGCTAATAAAAAAACGATCACCCATCTTAATAGAGTGGATTTACATTCTATTGCATAATTACCGCATTAAAACATTTGAACTGCTATAATTTTATGTTAAATTAAAATTACCTTTCGTAATATATATAGAAATTTATTTAAATAGATCTAATTAAAAAATTGTCTTTGTAACACATTTTTGTTTTATCTGATGAAAAAATAATCACCTATCTAAATAGAGTCAATTTATGTTATATTGTAAAATTACCGTATTAAAATATTTGATCTGCAATAATTTTATGATAAATAAAAATTACTTTTCGTTATATTTATAGAATTAATGTTAACATAGCTCTACAGATATTTTTTGGGCTCTTTTTTAATTTTTTTAAATAAATAGTGTAGTATCATAACCACAGGATTTTATTGTTTCTATCTAATCTATTTACATCCAATCAACTCTTTTTATGATCAGAGGGCAAGGTTGCTTTTTGTCGCATCAAAATGCTGATGTTATCACAAGGTATTTTTAAAGAAATTATTTATGGTCTCTTATTCACCATAAAAATATTTTTATGATCGAATCTATGAATCAACTTATAGGTAAACAAATATTTTATTAGATTGATTAATATTCAATTTTCTTTAAAAAAAAATAGTTTTTAATATTTAGTATATTTTACTTTAAAGTGAACCCATAAACATGTGTTCTGTGAGTTAAGATCTGCAAATTTTATATATAGCGGATAATTTTAAGAGCTGTTTTTATTTATATTGTTCGGGATTTGATTGAAAAAAACAATAAGTATTTATTTCATGAAAATTCTATGTACCGAATTATGCCATATAATATATTGGAACAAATTTTTTGAACAAGTTTCTGCCTTAATGTACAAAATTATTATAATAATTCCAAATAGTAAGTTGAAACAGCATATTGAGGTTCAACAGCAATAAAAATAAAATATTTGTCGTTTTATAAAATTTCTAACGCTGCCAAAATATATTTGATTACAAGCAACGCATAATTAAATTGTAAATATAAGTTAAAAGACTTTAATATCTATTTTTTATTTCTAGAGCGCTACATGATTTTAAACTTGGGCTTTTATACTGATAAAATTTATTTTTTTTAGATTAAATTAGGGATTTTAATAACAGGATGAATATATTCTAAATACATCTTAATTATCACATAAAAATATTTATTTAAATAATTAAAATTCAAAGTAAATTTACTTATTTTTTATTTACGCTTACCTATTTTCTTTTTAGGAACTTCGATTATACTAGTAGGGGCTTTTGCTCATCTGATTCACCCCCACGTATGGTCCTTCATACTTCTTGTTACCAGTAGGATCTCCATAGATTATGTCTGTTACACAAAGCGCTAATTGATATATAGGGATATGAGATTCTATCTAGTTTTCGTCGCTGGTTAATTATACTACTACCGCTTTGCACATACCCATATTCTTGCCGAATTATGCAGGCTTTATTCAATTTTAGGGCTCGTTTTCGGCGTCTTACAAAAAAACCACCTAATTTATTCAGGGCTTACTGGTCTTTTTTGGTTTTACTTTCTAGCTTCGTTAAATAGCCCCCTTGCGGGTATATCTCGTTTTGAGTAAATTCATTGAATCGGGGCGTGCTGCAGTTAAAACACAAGCTACTTATTGTTGATTTGTAAACCAACTGCGTCACCGAATCCCCTTAAATAATTATAATCAATTAATTGAATTAGTTAGTTTATTAAAATTAAAAAAATGGGATGATATTATTAAATAAAAACTAACAATTTTTATATTTTTTTAAAGCTAGAACATGCCCAAAAGCAATAGGATAAATGAAAACGCCTAATTAAAAAGTCTTGGAAAAAGAAGATTGTAAATATGGTGAGACCGAAATAAATATCAAGCAAATATAGTATATAGAGCAATAAAAAGTTAAACTTGATAAATTTAAATCGCTAAAAATTAAATAGAAGATCATACATATATGTTTGCCTTAACTTGCTTCTTTTATTCCCTCGACTTGCGTAGACACAATTTACTGTTATATAAAACAAAAAAAACCTTCTTCTATGCCTGTTGGTTATTATAAATTTTAATTTCGAATAATATAATCATTTTTATTTCTCTTTTTGTTGCACAATATTCTACTGTATATTAATAATTTGCGAAACAAAAGCTGCAAATTTCATTCAAAAAAATTGAAAATCTCACTTTATATTAAATTAACTAAGTATGGCTGTAAAAGAATATAATTTACCAAAAAAATACAAAAGTTCATAATAAGCAAATATATGATTACTAAAAAATCATTGCCAAAATAATTTTATCTAGACAAATTTTTATAACAATTAATCGGCCAATCGCTTTTTCTTCCCTCTTATAAATTTTCTATTTTAATCTCTTTATATTATCATATTTCTAGATATTTCTTTTTATGATCTTGATATGTAATTATTAATTTAACCATAAATGCTCCAAATCGAATTGCAGAAAATTTTAGATTTTCAAGCTTAAATATAATGGATTTTTGAATAAACCTTATTAAATCGCAGAAACAATCATTCTTGATATCTTTCAGGACGAATTTCTGATAAAATCTTAATCGCAGATTCAGCGCATACAAATGGTTCTGATTGGATAAAACATATCCCATAAAAGCAAATAAAATAGAATGAAGCAAAACACAAAAAAAGAAAAAGCATTAACATTAAGAAAACAAATCGACGCCTTAAAAGACATTTTCACAAAATATGTCTTCAGGGTACCGAGTACACGAAAGCTTATTCTTCCATATTGGTTTCTAGTAATATCATCTCGAGTTTTATTTATAGTGGAGATCAAGTATTCTACTAAACTAAATTCAAGCTACAGAATATCTGATCGAGATGAAAAGTTGTACAATCTTTCGTTATTTTCAATCACCTTCATTATTTCGAATTTCTTGGCAGAGCTAATAAATTTTATATTTACTTCGCCAATACAAAGAGCATTTCGAAATTCTGGTAGAGATACATTCAAAGCTTTTATCAGCATGGAATATGAAAAATTTAACAAGGTCGGTTCGGGTGAAATACACGCGTGTGTTGAAAGAAAATGCACTGCAGTAGCAGACGTTCTTGAAATAATTATAACAGAAATTATACCCACTTTCGTTACTTTTATTGGATTTTTCTTTGCTTTGGGATTGGAAATCGGTATGGTTGTTCCGATTGTAATGTTTATATCATTTTCGATATTCATGTACATTACAATTAAAATTACCGAACAAAGAGCTAAGATTAGAAAAGAGTCTAACATCAAAATTAATGATCAGTCAAATACGCTTTACGACACTTTGATTAATTATGATACTGTATTGGCTTATAATAAAACAGATCACGAGGTAGAAAGATATGATAGAAAACTTGGTCTTACTGAGCTTTTGTATGTTGAACTTTACAGAACACACTACATATTAAATCTAGCTCAAAAATTTATTTTTCATTACCAGATATTTTTCGTTGCACTGATTGGTATTTACGGATTTCAAACAACCAAGTTCAATTCCAGTGCCTTTTTCTTTTATCTACAGTGTTTGAAAATAATCGGGAACACAATGAATAAATCTGGATATATCTACAATAAATATGCAATGGGAATAATCAACTATACTTCAATACATGCACAGGAACAAGAACCCGATAGTTTTATTAGTACACTCGAAAAATTCAAACAAAGTATCGAGTTCTCTAACGTTTCTATCTACCACGGTGAAACATGCATATTAAAAGAACTCAATTTGAAAATATACCGAGGGGAAAAAATAGCTATTGTGGGTGGTAACGGTGTAGGTAAAAGTTCATTCCTCAAAGTACTTCTTGGGTTTAATGGATATGTAGGTGAAATATTTATCGATGGTGTGGAATATAAAAGGTATTCTGTTAAAAGTATAAGGAATAACATGGCATACATACACCAAGACAGCTCTATGTTTAACGATACAATCAAATATAACATATTATACGGTAATAATAAATTATCAGACGAAGAATTGATAAGCCACTGTAAAAAAATAAACATACACGATAGTATAATAAAATTGCCAAAAGCGTATATGACAATGGCAGGGGAAAAGGGTGTTTTCTTAAGTGGCGGGGAAAGACAAAAGATAGCATTCGCGAGGGCTACAGTGAAAAATTCGGAAATACTTATATTAGATGAACCAACAGCAAGCTTGGATAAATCGGCGGAAAGAAATTTTTTGGAAAAAATAATGGAGTTATATTCGGATAAAACATTATTGATGATCGTTCATAACCCAGATTTGCTAAAGACATTTGACAAGATAATTTTTTTGGAAAACAAACGTTTGAAGGAATTTGGAACTTACGAAGAGTTAATGAATAATCAAGGAAGCTTTTGTGAATACTATAATGATTTTTATCTAAACAAATAAATTTGCATGTTATAGTCAAACTAAAATAAATAACCCGCTTGTGCATCTTTCAAATTATATTCTGGCATAATCTACGTAATTATTACAATATCTATTATTTAATAAACACATTTATCCCTTATAATTTTCACAAATTGGTAAATTCATCTTTATTATACAAGCTTGTCCTATCAATATTGCAAGAAGAAAAATAAATATAGCCTAATATAATTAAAAAATCATGAAAAAATATCATATTAATCATAATTTTCTCTTATTAACCAACCATCTAAACTTAAACTTACATGTGTATGATATAAAATTTAAAAGTGATGAAAAAGTATGATATGTATATGTGGTTGAGTTGTGTATAGTTGTTATGTGATGCAAAAACACATAAATAAGTATCAAGAAATAACATTATGCAGAAATATTATTTCAAGAGGAAATATATATTCAAATTCATGAAAATATAACCATGAATGTAGTTATTTATTTTTAACGTTTGAGAAAAATTCAAAAATCTTTAAGACAAATTAAAAATGCTTAAATAGATCTATAAATAAAGGCATACTTAATATATAAACAAAAAATTCATTATGTGATTTTTTTTACTTGTTGCAATCTAGACCAATAGAAATAATACAGTGGTTTTCTTCCTAAGATAATTACATGTTTTAGTTCATTTCAATCGATTATGGTTTTATTGTTACGCTTGAATTTTTTTAAACTAATAACCAGCATAAGAATATTTATGTTCAAATATGTGATATAAGGGATCATTAGTCGAAAACATGGGAGTAATTAATTATCAGGAGTTTGAAATAAGATTTTTTTTTTGTTGATTTCACTGGCAAATTAATGTTTACTGCAAGATGTAAAAAAAATTCTTGCATTTATATTCCTCTAGTTTGTGTATAAAAAAGGCTTTTTCTGTTTACGACCTTATTTAAGCTGTTGGCATGTATCACTATTTTTTTACGAACGTCATAAAACAAATTTACAAGATTGTAAAGATCAGTGCAAGTTTTTAATCGGATCAATTGATCTTTAATCAAATATATTTTAGTTTTCATCTTATAGTCTAAACAAATTTATATTCAATTTTATAAAAAGTATTAGCATAAATTTACTCAAGGGTTTATGAACTTTATACTATGCATAAAAATCTTTACCACTGATATCATATTATATTTGCTAAGAATGTTATATTTAAGAAATGATAGAGATATATAGACGCTTAAAATCTCTTATCATTCTGAGATGAAACTAACGGTTAATATATTGTTTTTTTTTCGCTTAAAAATGCATACTTATGTTAACTAAGCATTTATTTTCTTATATTTTGAAAAAACATATAATTTACGAATTGAAAATTCAATTAATTTCATATTTTAATGTATTAAATCCCCACCATAAATATTCTTCCTTTTTATATTTCTTCTATATTACTAAATTTAAAATCCCGCTTATGTCATTCTTTTTTCGATTTCGTACTTATTTTCAATATTCGGCACGTTATTTTGACCTTTAAAGCAGTTCATATGAAAAATCTCATTCATATTAAAAAAATATACTATGGTAAACAACATTATGTTCAAATTTTAATTTTTTACACACCTTCTTTCACCCTGACACATACAAAGTTTAGCCTGAATTTATATATTATAAAAATATCACATTAAATGTTTTGCATTCCGATTTTCTTAACATCAATGGCGAAAATTTTCTTATATCTACAAACACACATACACCTTCAACTCAATGTTCCCTATTCTATTTTCTTTTACCCGTTTTCTTTTTGTTAATTTGGATATTATATTAGAGCCCCAATTCTTTTTAATCTCATTTTATATGCGTTTCACACATTATTCGCATTCATTTGCACAATTTTAAGATAGTATTTAGACAACATCCACTCCACTGATAATCCTCTAAGGCGTTATGAAAATGTAAAGTCCAAATACAAAAAAAAAGCATATATTTTTTTTTTATTGTATATATTTTGTAAATTTAACATATTTATCAGATTTCCAGTTATTCACCTCGCTTTCTTACATATAATGCATAATTACACCCAAATTTGAATAATTTTACTTGTTTCTGTGTTTATTTATTTTTTGAAAGATATTTTGAAGCTTCTGTTTCATTCGCTAATACTTTTTTTCGTAGAAAAATAGTGACCGTAAATTATAGAAGCAAGATTTTTTTATTTTACATACAACCAACTTATTGATTTTTTTATTTTTATTAAGGCTAAAAATGAAAGTGAATCTAACACTAGATTATGTTTCACATATACCTCTATTCAATTTTAATGTTTTTTTGTTCTCTGCTTTTTATATTTTTTAGTCTTATATTTATATCATTCTATAAAATGATCTTACATCTATTCGAATCTAGCCTAGTAAAATATTAAAAAGTTATAGTATTCTTATTTGACCAACATTAACATTTTAAAATATATTAATTCATTCTAAAAATGATCCTTTAAACAAACATCATCAAAACGGTATAATCGTTAGAAGTGAAAATATAAATTCTCTAAAATTTATACAAAACTGTATTTATAAGATAATCGAATGAATTTTTCAACTGAAAAGTCATAGTTTTATTGGATTTCAATCAAGTTCAAATCGCCCGCTATTTTATTCTGCCCAGTTCTGAATTAAAGAAAAAATATCGCAAAGTTCGTCACTATTTCCAATTATTGCTTTATAAATATCATGAAAATGTACATTGAATTTATTTATTTTATTGCACATGTTCGCAATATTTAAATCGATGGAATTAGAATAGAGTGGAAATATTTTTTTCTTTGAGTTTGCATATAGATAATTTTCGAAGACATTAAAATTGTTTTGCATAAGCGAGACATATAAATTATCGTGATCTTTGGGATTAAGTATTAATTCAATCTTGTATTCGTATTCTGCCAGCATATATGTAATTTTGATCCCCATAAGTATAATTTTGTCACCATATAAGCGGATATAATTGGTTATTTCCCCATATGGATATAATTTTTTAACCGAAAACCCTGTATACCCATCTGTATAGAGATGGTCACACGAATAATCCACAGAAAAAAAATTGAGAAATTTGTAATGTTCCCTACTTTTTACGTTCCTACCTTTAATAACAAATCTTTCCTTCATAAATAGCTTATCATGGTTGAGCATATGTTTATAACTTATATAATATTTAATATTACTTTCAAATTCAAATCTCTGAACGATATCTTTTATTGCAGGGGTCAAAATATCGCTGTATTTCTTATTTGTAAAGCACAAGAACCAAATCTTCTCATAATATCCCTTTAAACTGCTGTTTATGTGTTTTTTAAGTTCAAAGAAGATTCTATTGTAAAAATTTTGGTTTTTATTTTCTTCTATAATTATAAAAAACCTTTCAAATTTGTATATTTCCTGTGTGTTATCATTATTTGATGTTGATCTATGCTTAAGACTACTTTCTTGTTTAATTAATTGTTCTAAAGTCGTTATTTTAATTTGAAATGTGCACATTGAATTCTCAGCAAATATCTTTTTTAGATCAACAAAAAAGGAATCAAACTCTTCACTGCAATTTTTTATTGAATTTTCTACTGTAAAATATGAATGCTCTATTTTCGACGAGCTATCACTTGTTCGATTTTCATTATTCGTAGATATAAGATTGTCTTGCACTCCATTATCATTCTCCTTCTTTTTATCACTAAGAGATTTCTTGCATTTATAGTTTTTCTTTATATCTATAGTGAGTATATTTCTGTTACTTACAAAAATTTCTTCTGATATATTTTGTAAAATCGCCATAAATTCTTGTATCTTTCTACTTGAGGACTTTTCTATATTTACCTCGTTGTCTACCAGTGTTATAGAATGTTGAAGAATACCCTCGCTTTGATCCAAAACAGCATATAAGGTGTTGTTAATGCAGTCATTGTAAGATTCTCTTAAGATATTTCCGCGTGTTGAACAAGTATTTTTAATTCTCATTGCATATAGTGCTTCGCTAAGAAATAAGAAAGTGAATGACCAAGATCGGAAAAAATTTTGTTTCAATAATAACGAAAAGCTCTCTTTTATACTGTAAGTTTCCATATTTAGTAAATTTCTAATAATCGGCTCTTGCATCATTAAATATTAGTTCAGAGGGTTTATTTTAATTTTTTAAAATATACTTGGTTATTTCATATCAATTTTATGATTTTTCATTCTGTCAGATCGAATGAAAAATTTTTACCTCGTAAATTTTTTTAGAAATTCTGGATTAATATAATTGTATATTACTAGTCTAGATCTAATAAATTGTGTTCATTTTAAAGAATTTAAATTACCGTCTAAGACCAACTGGATTTAAATAATATTACGCAGAAGGTGGATGAATTAGATAAATAACAATAAATTCAATCAATATGTTTTTAGAAGATATTGGAATATTAAATACACGGGCTTTAAAAGATGAAATTATTATAGATCGATGAAAAAAATTCTTTGTTTCACATAAAAATTTTTAAATCGATTCACAGCATATTTTTTTATTTTTAGCATTTGCAGTATAAATATCAAAATGAAATGGAAACTTAATTTATAAAAGCTGATATAATAAAACTAATAAATTATAAAACACCTTGACACTTATTTAAAAATAAAATCTATGCATGAACTTTTTAAAAAAATTATATCGTCATATCCTTTCTTTTTTATTTTTTTTATATGTTTTGATTCTATTTTTATATTATTACTGCATACAAAATTACAAACATCCTATTTAAGGCGTAATGGCTATAAATTTAATTATTACTTCGAAGTTTCTAATATTATTGGATTAAGCGGATTATGCTCTTTACTTGATCACCTACATAAGGTTCTAATAAGACCAAAATATACATATACCATAAAAAATCTTTATTTATGCAAATTAATTTAAATTTTTATATTTCTTATATTTATTATTCTTCATTATTTTTTATAAATTTCAAAAATCTTACCTTATTTCCTAACTTTTTTTTATAATCAAGCATGCTTATTCGGTATTATGTAGAAAAGTTATTTTATCACACATAAATATTTTTACTAGGTTGAATAACCAAATATCTTGTTGTGTAAATATATGAAATTTACGATTCGTAAATAAGAAGCTTATAAACATCGAAGAGTTCTTATCCCTGATCTTTTATACAACTTGAATTTAAAACACGAAACATTCGTGCATCTTTATGGATCATCATCTTTTTTTATATTTGTTTCTAGAAGAAAAGTAACCTTTGTTTCTAATATTCTTATTTTCAAACGTTAACTCTTGCAAAATAATTATTGGTTCTATCGACTATTTTTTCAAAGATATTAAATAAAATTACTGCAAAATATTGATATTAATACATTTAAAAAAATCATTATATTTCTATGTGGTTTATTTAAAGTTTCCGAAAATTAAATTTTATTTCAAAAGATTTGAATTCTGCTTCACATTGGAACTTTCTCACTTAAAATTAGCAAATTTTCTGGTCTTTCTAGTTTTATATTTGGCCCAAAAACAAATATGTGAATATAAAAATATTTCAATTACTTGACTGAAAAAAATTCAAAAGATTGAAGCGGACCACATAATGAACATAAAAAATTGTAATAAATATAAGAAATTATAGATTATTATATAGAAATCAACTTGAAAAAATGATTTTCATATTTTTTTGGAAATATGTGGAAACGGTGTAAATTATCTTAAAAAATACATATTCACAAATAATAGTTGAAAGAGTTATTTAACCTTGAAAGATTATCTAGAACTTTAATAAAATGCTATAATTGTAATATTATCAGGAAATTATTGTCAAAAAAACCTTTAAATTATATGCAGCTCGTGTTTGTTAAAATGTTTAAACTAAAGATATATAGACGTGAATTCTTATTTATTAAAAACCACTATTTCTATAAAGAGAATTATTAGGTACATTCTTTTTTTATAAAGTATGTTTTAGTCTCGTTTTAATGATATATTTCTCATATCATAGATCAAATGTAGCGAATTTGGAGTATATTCAGTAAAAAAAGTCAAAACGAATAAAAAATTTATTAATATATCAGATATCAAGTAAGCATAAAATTCGGGCTATAAAATAAATAAAGTATTTTATTTCCTGAATGTTCATAATTTCAAGGGCAAAAATTTATTGAATCTTTAAATACATGTGCCAATTTCGGATTTATGATTTAATTTTTTCTATGCTGTAATGATCACATTAGATAAAACGTTCTATTGATGTTTTCAGATAATGCCAACAGATTAACTTTATCTTTCCCAGCCTATATGAAGCTAAATAAATTGTTTTAAATAAAAATAGTATACACTAAATTTAATAAATTGTATATAACACAGAATGGCATCTGTTTTGTTATCTGAAGCCCATGGATAATCATTAAAAACTTAATTTTATTTTTAGAGATTTAAATTCGTTTAGTCGAGACTTAAAATTGCTATTATGTAGATTTAATCAATAATTATCTCCGCAGATTATATTTAATATTTTTCTCAAAACATCTTTAGCTTCCAGTAACACTTAATTCCGGTGTTTTCCTCAATTCATTGTGTTTCGCTATCCCAGCAAAGATAGCAATTTTTTCATATTGCAGAATAAACTATATGACCAGATGCATCTAGAGTACAAAATCGTTTCTCAATTTATAGTTACCTTTTACAGATGTTTAGAAGGTGGGATTCATATTTAGAAATCTATTTACATAAACTTATTAAATCAATACTGTCCTATCCAATGTTATCTATTGTCTTGAATATTTCTTTATTGGCTGACATTTTTTATAATTTTAGAGCATTAAATAATAATTAAAAAGTATTTTTACGACAAATGAAACACTGAAAATATATTTAAAAATAAATATTTGTTTTTATAGATAAAATACCGCATAAGAATCAAAGTAATATCTTAATATAAAATAAATCTTTTCCATCTTACTAAGTTATTTATGAGTAAAATGCGATATCTTTCTAACTTCATATCTGAATATGGTCTTTAATCTAATCTTTTGGAATTTACATTTTAAAATATACAGTTTTAATTTTAGAAAACTACATATTTTTATGTATACTATCAAGATTTTTATCTAATTAAAATTGCAAAAAAACAATTTATTCAATAGATGTCAACTAAAATATATTTTATAAGACTTCTTGTTTTCAATTTTATACATCTATAGCAATCTTATGAAATGGTAGAAATAATATAAAGATTACCAAGTCTGATATGCATTATTGTAAAAATATATACACAATCTAAAGAATACTGCTACAAAGATTTGCATTTACTTATATATTTATAATCGCAGAAACTTGTTTTATTCGTAAATTTCCGTTTTAGAAAGTATTTACTATGTTCGGTGTGCCTATAAGCCACTTTCTAGGTCTAAAAGTGTATTTAATTGCTCGTCTTCACTGTCTTATTTTACTGAAACGAAGAATTAAAAAAACATTCTTGCAAAGAAATATAACAAATATATCTATAGATTATAACATCACAATTCAGTAAAATACTGTAACATGAAATATTAAATATTTATTATTCTCTGTGAATTCTCATAAGTTTCAGTGTTTCTGTGCAGAGTATCTGATTGTAGAGCAAATAATTTTTTTTTTTTAATTTCTTACTTGAAAATTATTTTAAACTTAGTAACCATCGATGATTTATCTTAAAATACGCTAGATGCAGATCAATCATAAAAACAGTAGCTTAAAATATTATAAAAAACCTTCTATAGATATTTATACATTATTATACGATATTTTGATATATTTTGTATTAAAAATAGCTAAATGAAAGAAAATAGATGATTTTGAAATATTCACATAGAATATCACATAGACTGTCATATATGTAATATTAATGTGATAATATGTTAAGGTACCAATACTTTATATATTTTTCTTATTAGAGGGATATTACCAATTAACAACATTAATTACTAAATAGATCGTATTTTAGTTGAGAAGAGTTCATTTAGCGCCCCGAATCCCAAGTTTGCCTTTAAAGAAAAGTTATCGTTCACAGTTAATATATTTTGCACCATTGTATTTTGAATGAAATCTTTAATATAAATCATTATTATATTTAGTTCGAAAATGTTTTAATTCAGAATTCAGGTATTCTTTAAATTTCTAGCTAAAAGAAATATGATTTAGAAGTTATAATAATAATGTTCACATTAAATAAAATACATTTCTTCGGTAAAAAATATATATAGTGTAGTATTATTCAAAAAAATTACAGGTTTCATTTTTTAATCTTAAGTTGTCTGCTAAATCGTCTCGATTTTTGCTCATTTATGATTTATTAGTAAGTATGATAGTATATTTGTGATCAAATTGTACGAAAAATAAAAATATAAAGTTTTTTTTATTATCTGTAATAATGTTAATCGGATATTTTTAAATGTAAATGTAAACGCGTGCTCTTGCAAAAAATATTACATGAATAAGTTTTTAACGATATGAAATGAATTTTAAAATAATATTTAGAAAACAATTTTGTAGATTGGGAAAAGAAATGTCCGAAAATGCACTTACTTTGTATTTTAATATGAAACCACAATCATTTATTTAAAAAATTCAATCAAGTATTAACATTTACACAAATGTGATTGAAGGTAGTAAGAAAAAGCTCATTATGCTATTTCGTTGCTACAAAGTAACCAGAATAAAAAAAATTTAATACTATAAACTTCTGGTTGGAACGGAATAAAGAAAACTTATTTTTCATTCTGTTTTTTTTGTTCAATTAAAGTTCAAATGTTTTTTGTAAAATAAAAATTTGTAACTGATATATTTCTATACATACATGCTGCAAATTTTTAAATTCTTATCATGTGTTTCTGCCGGTTTTGACGAGAATTACTTATTAAATATATCCCGTTTCTCTATAACATGTCCGATTTCTTTGCTTAATATTATTTTTCATGATAAATGGATCTATACTATGCTATTACTACAGTAAATGGTGTTGTAAAAAAAATATTTCTAGGATCATTTTATAAAGCAAAGAATGGAAATATGTATCATCATGATTATTTTTTTGTGTTCTAAATTTTCTAAATTCTTCCCTAATCACATAAAAACATTTAAATTCTCTGCGTGTAAATCATATTTTTCATGAATTTTTATGCTACTTTATGGTTAATCTTAGTAAAATTGGCTAGCTTCATTTCTTTGTAGAATTTATTTATGCAATAAATCCAACATCTAAATAAAAATCTTTTACAAAAATATGCAATACAAAATTACAACAAGAAATGTACTAAATTATTTGTATTAAAGCGCTATATACTTTTTCGTAGATGTGACTTTAAATTAGAATTATTATAGTTGCATGCATTCAATTTTCAATTCTTTTTTTAATGTTTTTATATATTTATGACCATATTAATCAATTTATAATCTTATTTCTTGTGTTTTTTTGCAGAAGATATTTCTTGATCATCTTGATTAATTCCAGATATTTTTCATGGTATATAAACGCATATCTTTTACCTTGAAATTTTAAATTTCATTTTAATATCTTTCAGTGATTGAAAATTGATATCATATATTAAAACGGTACTATTTACTCTAAAACCATTTTTAATATTATAAAGAATATTTTTTTCTGGTTTAACGAATATAAACCAGTTTCAAAAATATCAACTTTAGATCACAATTTAAAAAACCTTTCTACGGATCTGAAAGCTTCTAAATTTATGATAATAGCAATAGATCTAAGCTTAAGAAAGAAATAGATGTGAGCTACAAATATATTTTACTAGAATACACCTGCCTTTCCTAATCGATTCAATTTGTACGAGAAAAATATTTAAAACGATAAAATTTACGCGAATTTTTTAAAATCTAAAAAGCTTCGATTTTTTTATGATTTTAAGTGAATGAGATCAAATTCCCTGGTGATTCTATATTGCATTTAAGCTAAATTTATACTAATAATAATCAAAATCTATTGGCTGAAATGGTATATGTGAGATAGAATAAAAAATGGATATTTTTTAAACCTTATTATTGTTTATGATACTATAACATCGCGATTTAATGCATCAAAAGTTACAAAATAAACGATAATTTACATAAAAATTATTACAGCTCTCAGTTTGGAGCTTATGTATTTAAAGATTGTGAGCAATGCTTATTTTTCACTCATACGTTATTATAACATAAAAATATACTCAAAATGATAGTTGCATACTAGAATTACAATTTTTATCATAGTAACTTTTCCACAAAATATATTTTATCGATTTCTTCTACCTAAAATAAATAGCATCAAGCCTTCATAATTATATGAAAACATATAATTCTGACTTCTTATGATATAGATCAGAGATATACCGTCACAGCCTTTTATAAATTAAATATTTTAAGGCAATATTTTGTCCAGTTTTTATACATAACTAGTAGTTACCATATTTGCTTTTTGTTTTTCGTTTCATTACCTTTATTTTGTTTTTTTATTGATTGCTAGTATATTTTGTATTTATACTTTAATATCATGCCTACGAGACTTTTGCTATATTACTGTTTAATAATTATTTCATGACATATGGGGAACCGAATTTTTTTTTATCACACCAGAAAATCATGATCATTTAATATATAAACACTATAATAGTAGTTTTTTGACCATTTATATATTTTGAGAAGGCAAATAAATTAAAATTATATGTAAAAGCTACAAATATAAATGCAACTTTCAGATTCAAATTATAAATTTATCGATTTTTTAAATCTTATCTAATATAATAATTATTAAAAGATAATTTAATAATCTTCAAAAATCACTTCTAAATTATGGGTTAACTCATATATCATCCAGTATCTTATTTACCTTTTTTTATTCACATTTTAGCCATTCAACAGCCCTTAAATGTGTGTTTTTATCTTCCCCACAGATAGAAATACATTTGTGATCAGTTTTTATGATTTTTATTTGTAATGTTTTTTTTTCTTTTGAGCGAGTCTTTAGATCCTGTATATTGCGTAAGTTAGATCAAAACTGGTAAATATCAATTTTATAGCTAAAACTAAACAGGTTGTATAAAAAAGGGCTTAATTTTAATATTTTTTCTTATAATTGCTGTTACCCCTATAAAAGGTTTTTAAATTGAGATAACATTGTAGGGTAAATAATATAAAAAACAAATATATGTTAAAACACACACCTTTTTATTTTATTAAAAGTTTCTGATGTATCTTTTTAAAAATTTCACTTCTCAGCAGCTCCCTGTTTCCACCAGCTTTTTCATTTAGCATATATCCGTTCTTGCCGTGCTTTTTTTGTATATTAATCATGCGTTTTTTACATTATTGCCGACTCATTGATGGCAAAATTATCTTATTTTTTTAAAAAGTTTAAGATTCGCTAATATTTGGTATTGTTCTGCATATTTTTGGATTAAACCTAATTTTAGAAATTAATACTTCTTTTTTTACTTGCTTGTTTAAATTTAGAATTGGTTTTTTTTGTTTATACAACATGTAGCTCGATTTTCACTTAGATTCACTGTATGTGGGGTTATAATTACTTATTTAGCCAATTAATTTCACCAACTCGCAATGAATTTTTCATTTTATTAGAAGAATTGATCAAATCCTATTATTACCGTTTTATTATATGTATTTGCTATTCACATTCGTATTCTTTGCAGATTTTTATTTTATTACTATTTTCAATATCAGAGGGGAATGTAAATTGATAAACAATGTAACTCGATTTCTTTGAAATTACTTTCTTTCCATAGACTTGCTGCAACTATTTGCTGAAAACATAAAAGAACATTATTATTTTTGTATGTAATAAGACCTATATGATCAATTTCTTATATATATCTCCTTCATTAGATGATAATTCATTTATTACAGCTATTTGCTCGATTCATAATAGTTTTTTGGTTAATATGTTCTAAATTTTTACAGGCTGATCGATTTTATTATGCTAATTTTCTCCTCTATATTTCATTAAAAATTAAAACTATATCATATGTCATTTATAAATATTTTAAGTGTATTAGTGTTTAGCAGTTATGTTGTGTTAAGTTTTTCAGCTATATTTTTTATATCAATTTATTATCTTGGGCAGCTAAGGCTTATTTACTACAATGCATCAGCAATGTTTTATTCACCACCTACATTTAATGTCGGGATTAATCCTCACATATTATTTGTATATCTTTGCTTTTTTAAAATCTACAAGAGCCTTGAAATCTGTTCTTAGCGTATTTTTTTTAAATGATTAATGTCTATATTTTTATGCTCCTAGAACCTAGGCAAAAGATTTTATTGATAATTTGTACGGGATTATTTGCTAAAATGGAATCAAACTTTTTATATTATCATATACCAGCACAAAAATAACGCCTATTCTTTGAATTATGAATCTTTTTTTAGAATGATATGTTTGAGTGACATTAGTTATAATGCATTAATTCAATATTTACGGTACATATTACAACTTCAAAAGCTTCTTAAGTTGTTCTACTAAGAGATATTCATTTTTTAGGATTTTTTAAAATACCGTACTTATTGCTAATGAGTTATTAGACATATATTACATGTAATTGTTAGCAGTTACTTTAAATATGCATAAGTTTGAATTCTTATTCATATTTTTAAGTCAGGATTGGTTTTATTTTTTCGGAATATAGTAAAATTTCTAATATTTCTAACTTATTTGTTAAAATAAACATCAACCTATGTTTGTAATTTTTTTATTTCTAATATAATCGAAATGATGTTTTTATAAGAACTATATTCTAATTAATCTTGAGATAATACGATCCAATCATTATTATAAGGAATCATGTGTGTTTATTTGTATTGTAAGACATTTAATTGACAGATAACGCATAGGTATCAATACAACTCCAAATACCAAAACAAAAACTATTTTAAAATCTAACACATTCATTTGTGCAATATAATATATTTCGTTTTATTTATTGTTCGATGTAATATATGGATATTCACTTTTAATATCATATGCCCAAAATACTTTCGCATTCGAGTGTCTTTCGTAAATCTTGCCAGTTAAAGAATCGTACGAAGATTATACGTTGTTATCAAATAAACTGGCAATTTCAATACGAAACATATGTGATATATCTTTCTTGCGTGCTGGAACAGGCGTGCTAGACTGATCCATTTTACTGTGTTATTTGGTTTTAGATAAAACAACTTTTTATACCCAAATTATGTAAAAATCGAAAATGTTGGCACTCTATCGTTCGAGATACCACTGTTTTTTTTGTTTCTATGTTTATAAAGTATCATGATGAATTATATATATTTTTAAAATTAATATTTATATAAGAATGATACATATTAGAAATTACCACCCCTTGTTTGATAGGATTTAAATGCTAATGATGCAAATGTGGTCCGATTTCTTTGTTCCTCATAAAATTCCATACAATCATTTTTATTTTGTAGGCTTGATAATTATATTGTTTCAAATAAAGGAAAAGCGGAAAATTATTGTAAATATTGCATTTAGCTAGTATGTATACCAAATAATTAATACTTTTTGCTCAATAGTTCCTAAAATTTCTAAGGATCTGAAAAAAGGCTGATCTTTTTATGGAAGTCTCTATTATCAGTTATTTCTTCAATGTTTAATGCTGATCTGTATATTTTAGTAATATAAGCCTGTATAAACTAAGATTTCACCATTCTGTTATTAATATTGCAATAAATTAGAAAGATATTTTAGTTAAAAGATGAACCAATGTAGAAGGATGTTTATAAAAACAGCAAATCTGACTTAAAATTGATTATTCAGCATTATCAATGTTTACTGGTTTTCAAATCTGTATTTGTCATTTTTTTCTTTCATTATTGATCAATAAAAGCATATAGTGTATTATGTGTATCTATATCATGAAACACGATACATTTCCAGGATTTAGACTTTTATTTATAATATTTTTGAATTGAAATTGTATTTTGTGTCAGATTTGGATATACAAGCCTTAAAATTTCATAGCTCTCTTAAAATTAGCATTCTATATATTGCTTTATTCTGCTCATATCTATAATTTGCTCGTTTAATCCCATAAAGAAGTTTTTTGTATATACTTGGTAAAGAGAATGAAATTCATAAAGCCAGGTTGAAAGCTCTTTTCGTAGTATTTCATAGAAACATTTAGATAGTACTAAGCAAAGAATGCTATGCTGCGACTATAAAAACTTAATAAATTAAGATCTATATAGCCTCTAAATCGAAATATTTTAATAAAAAGTCATAATGTGCACTGGCATAGATATTAATTATTTGTCATTTTATTTTCTCGTATGCCCAGCTGACGCATCATCACTTAAACTTCAAATAAGCATTTAAATCGCGGTCTTCTCGGTAAATTGACAGCAATAATTTTTTTTCTCTTGTTTTAGTGTAATTTTTTTACTCTTTTCGCACCCTTTATCGTTCTTTTGCAGACGTAGATACGTAGTTGTCCCTGAAAGTTATATGGAAAAAAACATGAAACAATATGTAATTATACAACAAGAATGTTTTTTTTTCTGTAACACTGCTCTATTATTTTGCAATTTAAATTAGACAGATTTCTAATTTGCCAATTTTTTTCTATAATTTGTTACTATTTATTTAATGCTTTTATAATTTTTTATTTTTTTCTGATTTGTTTTTAATTTCATCGTTTACTTGTTTATTATGTAGTTTTAAAGAAAATCAACGAATAATTAAAAACCATTAAACTAATTATTCGTGGAAAAAATGCAATATCGAAGTTAGTTTGCGAAAAGAGACAGACGAATTATATATGGGGTTTTTGCACTTGATATAAATAAATGAAGCTTAAAGAAGAAAAAAACCATAGTTCTAATATCAGAATTGGCCCAAAAATAAAATCTACATGTTTTTATTACAAATAAAGAAATATGAATGAAAAAATATCGATTAAAAAATCAGAACGAAAAATATAAATTAAACAAAAAAATTAGGATATTATCTTTTTATATGTTTTAAAGCATTATACAGAAATATCATATGGAATAAATTGTGTGGGCTCTGTAAGTATTTTATATTTAATGAAACAGAAAAGGTTTATAAACAAAGCTTTTATTTATTTAAAGGGTGGAATTCTAGCATTAAATAAATATGAAATAGGGTAATTTTTAAACAGCTATGTCCATGGTATAAATTTTAAATTAATATCTATCCAAAACGTCACTTAAGTGCAAAGCCAAAATTTATGCTTCCTGTTTTAGAAAAGATAAACAATTTGATTATTCAAAAATATGAATTATCGTGATTAATCGTTATCGTTTCTGATTATAAACATATTTAAATTGATGATACAGCATAAAAAAATTTATGGCTGAAAAATACTAGCGTTTTAGGAATTTAAGGTAATATTATTAAGATAGTGAACAATTTAAAATAAATAATCCAGAATAATATTCAACACAACAAATTTATATAGATTTTACCAACTGCATTTTTCTATATGCAAATATCCTTCTTTAATTTTTTCCAACTACTAAATAAGATACTCTATCTATTTAAACAACACCTGAAATCTATATGTTATCTAAGAATTTTTTTCATACACACTTACAATGTAATACTTTGATGGCAATTTTACTTTCAAAATGAATAAAAACTGATCAAATAGTTCTTTGAAAGAATAAAATTTAAAAATTGTATTAATACCCTTTTTTTGCTTTAATTTGTTTTTTATTTCTCGAATAAATTTCTAAAATGTGTTTTTATGGCATACCCAGAAGTGACTTTAGTTTTTAATATGTAATTAGTCGATAATTTTCTTACACAGAAATACATTTTTCGGTTTTTCTTGCATATAAAGGATATATGATTTATGCTTAAAGAAAAAAAAAGTGCTAATTTGTAAATCTTTCGCATGAATTTATGTTTGAACCGTTTTACTCGATGTATTTACATAAATAAAATAATAAATTAACTGTTGTTTTCTCAAACTGACATTGACTGTCTCTCGAAGGAATTTACGAAATCTATAAGCACTATTTCTTTGTCATTGATAAGTTGTATTATATTTTCAAATTTCTATTTCTTTTCATTATTTCCTTAATTCTTTAAACATTAAAAATATCTATATTTTTTTATGAAAATTCTACTGTTGTGTCCTTTAAACGGTTTGATTTTAGATATATTTTTATCGATATATTCAATAAATAACATCATGGTTTTTACTAGATAAATTTATTTCTTCGAAATTTTTAAATCATATTTTTTTTATTTCTTTTAAACAATTTATTATTTTATTATCTTAGATTTTTAATATACAAGTATTTAATAAAAAAACCATTCGATTATTCTTTAATTTAACTATAATGTTTTTTCAAAACGTGTTAGGAATATCCGAGAAGATTAATTTAAGCCAAAAAGATCTTATTTTATAATTCTTACGGTATTTCTTGTATTTCTACTGTGGAGGGAGTCCGGTATTGTTAAATGTAAAAAATTAAAAAATAAGCAATAAATAAATGCAAAAATTTACCTAATAAGCATAAATATATATCTTCAAATCAATTTTTTTAAATTTTCATAAAAATTAAAGTTCGACAAACTTTAATTAATAACTGTACAGGGGATATATTTTATGCATAAAGCACGAATTTTAATTTTATGCCCACATTAAAAATATTATGCTATTTTTATCTCAAGTAGGCAGAATTCTTATTTACATAACCCTTGTGTGTATCTTATAAAATATAAAATACGGTCCGTATGTTTCCAAAACTACTTGTCACACATATTCATAACTTTTGTAATCATCCACGTGCTTTAAGCGCACCTAAATTATTTTTTAATGTGTGAATATTATAATTTTCAAAAATATGATACTATGAGCAAATTTTGCTGATCGAATATAATTTGATAGGGTATATACTCTTGCTCTTTATGCCGTAGAAATCAGATTCGTGATGGTATTTAAATTGTTAAAGTTTGACATTTAAAGCTTTTTATTTTGAAATTATATTATTTATGGCCTTTGATGGTAAAATTTGGTTTTGATTTAATATATTTATAAACACGGTCAATTTAAAATCTTTTTTTGCATAATACTAATTTTATAAATTGAAATTTTAAATTTTCTGGCTGGTTATCTTAAAATTGCCAAGTTTTACTAGTTTTAAAAAGTCGAAGAACACTCAACTGATTAATATATAATATGTACCATAAAGATCTTTTTTTAAAGCTTTTTAGCAATAGAGACACATAACCATGAATAATAAAATTTATCATGATTTAAATTACAATTAATAATAGTTTATGCTAGCTTAGTCTACTTATTTCAATCTTTACGTTTTACTAATACATGAATACAAAATATGCTTCAACCCATGGTAAATAATGTTCAAATTTTTATAGATTTATACATCTCTTGTTATACAATTTCGGAAGTAAGATTTACATTATATTATATTGTACACAGCAACTTGCTTATATTCATAATACCTTGTAACTTATGCAAAATGAAATATATAAATTTTTTCGAGTATATCCAGCACTAATAATTCTACAACTCATATTTTTTTAGTCTTAGAAAAATTTATTTTTTCAAGTATTCGAAAGCCTTGATGTTTTTATATTGCCTCGGATGAAACAAGGTATTGAATTCACGAGTAGAGTTTAAAAAAGGTTTAAAATTTATATTTCTCTTATAAATATTCTTGCAACTATTCTAGTCTGTAGGTTTCTATATATTTAAAGTTTTTGCAAATAGATAAATATTCAATCTTATTATTTTTAAATTTCACATACATGATGCATGATGTGATAAAAATGATAGTAATATCAGTTTTTGGTGGTATTAGTAGAAGTTATGTATTATTTTATGCCGGAAATTTGTCATTTATGAAGAATATAATAATAGAGTTATGCAATTTTTATAAAACATATAAATTGAATCGGCATATACGTAATAATTTTTTTTTGAAAAATTTCGCTACTTATTAAGAAATTAACTATATAAGGCACAATTAAAAATATTTCTAGTGTTTTAAGTATAAAAATCTATCTTAAATATTGATTTAAAAACATAAAGAACGTAGATTAATGATCTCTTTTTTTTAGACCGTATAAAATTTCGTTAAAATTATAGTATGAGGATTTCATTCATATATTCATTGTTTTCCCTTTATCAGTTTTTGTGCTCTTTTTATTAATATATTTCCCGATGTTTTTAAATGCCATTTTGGCATAACTTGCAAAAAAATCTCTAATTTGTCTTGCCAGTGTATCTAATTTAATATTTGCATAATAATAAGGGCCTATAAATTTATCTCACAGAGATAACCATTATATACTATAATGAGTCACACACAAAATTATTTCTGGCATAAAATTTTTTCTATTTCCAAAATCGTGCTATAAAGCAATTAATCGAGAAAATAAACTATAGTAAAACAATATTATATTTCAATTTTTTTAAATACATATTTTATTTTTAATAAAAGACTAGACTATGGTATCTCTTTGTAAAAATAATTACCTTTGATGCAATTTTATGCCAATGAAGTCCTTGAAACGTTATCTGAAAATTAAAATAGATTTTAACAGATGCAGCGAATCTAATATCAATCAGGTTCTTGTATTTAATGTCAGCGAAAAATCAATAATAACCATATAACTAAAATAAAATATTTATTTACATAAAATCAGGGGTGGTATGGTTGAGTGGTTTACAAGTCGGACCCCAGTGAGGGGTTGCGGGTTCCACTTCCACCCACCCCACCAATTTCCAAACGAATTTACTCTAAAGAAAAATACCCAAGGGGGGCGGCCAGTGATAAATAAAAGATAAACAATAAAGAATTGACAAGCCATGAGAAATAGGAGGTTGCTGTGTAAGCCGTTTAACTGTGCCTCCAGTATGTAAAAGATCCCACGCCGTTCAGCAAGAATATAGGTAAGTGTAGAGTGTGGTTGTAGCTTGTAACTTGTAGCGATGAACAGTAGACAGAATCTCATTCCCTCCACATAATGACTGCCGCCTATGAGAAAAGGTCCAATCCACGGTGATTACGGGTGACAAGAAGTGTAGGGAAGTCCCACAAAGAGACGCAGCAGTTAAGCAATGGTTCCTATTGGTATAAAGCGAACTTCCGAAAAAGTAATAGAAGTAAAACATAAATAAATAAAGTAAATTTGATTAGAATTTTTTTTCCCATCAAATCACACGGAAATCAAGAACACTAAATCTAAATATCCGATATGGGACACAAGTACATATAAATAAAGATTAAATTCTTTTAGAGCGATATAAAATTATAGTACAATTTTTTCTGTATTTTGTCTATAAATTTGTGTTTTATGATTACATCTCTGTATAAAAAGAATTTACTTACGAAAATACTGGTTAAAAATACATTTTAAAGGACCAGTGATTTCGATATTTATTTTTTAAATCATTCTTTTACATACTTATTGATCTAAACTCAATATTTGACAATAACTTGACTATTTTAGACGATTCTTAGTGCACTATTAGAAATTTTAGCCACGAAGCTTAATTTTTATCTTTTTTCAAAGATTCTAGAATAACCATATCAAAAAATTCAACTTTTTATGTGGGCAATATAAGAATTAGTGTCTTATTTTTGTATTTCTGCTACTAGTAGTGTTTAAAAACGTCTTAAATAATAAATCAAGACACAATAAATTAGACTTTTATTGTAATATGATAAATATAGATACTTATTTATGGGGGATGTTATATTTAATAAATGCAATAATTGTGATTCATCTTGGAGATTTTTAATCAAAAGTTCATAAATAGTTTATTAATTCGAGATTTAGGCCCATATTTTTCTGTTTTTTAGTCCAGAAACCACTAAAATCGATAATAATTTATACTATTTTTTTAGTTAACTGAATTTTTATAATTTAACCTGGGTGAAAAGACAAATGGAATTTTTATTGCGATTTAAAACATTTACAGATTTTTTTTAATTCATAGAGACCTATATTTCGATTGTTAAATACGTTTGTCCGGTAAAATTCATAAGAAATAACAATAATAAAACCAAAAATGATGAGCAAATTATTATTTTTATGGTTTTGTAATAAATACGCTGATTATATAGTTGTGATATCTTTTCATTATGTTTGCATATCACTTTTTTACAATTTATTATAAACACGCGCTGTCCGTCTTATATTAAGAGAAATATAAATTTTTTTAAAGATTCCACAAAATAATATTTATTTTGTGAAGAAAACGTCTTTGATATTCAATATTTTGCCATTATAGGCCAATATTCAAATATTTTACTTGAAATGAATTTTTCTGTATGATTTAATCCTGAGCGTGTTCGTTGAGATCTTTCTTATTATGTGGATTGTTAAAAATATGTATTCTAATACAATAGAAAAATTTCCAGAATTTTTCTGATAAATTTTAGTATTTTCGTACGTTTTTATTGAAGTTGTAACTCATAAATCATCTTTTTTCTAAATAGAATTGGCAATGAATTAAATCAATACCCAGAATGAAAAGCAATAAATCAGAAATAAATGAAGAAATTTTGCAAAAAATGGACAAAATCACACAATTTATAGAAATTAAAGATTACAGGACTTCTATGGCAATGTTTCCAATTCATGTGTCTCATTTACTTCGATTTAATAAATACATGGACGACTTTCCAAAAGAATATAATAAACACTTGGTATTATGGTTTTATATTCTGGTTTCAAACCCATTTGATCTTTCTCTGGTCTTTGAAAATGATGCAACTTTGTTTAGGATTGTGTATTTTCTAAATTCTAATTATGGTTATATTCGGGAATTAGACAAATTAATCTCGAAGGGACTAGCTTTGCTTATTAAAAATATTTCTAGCAATGTAACAGCAGAAAAGATAATTTTTAATGGTTTGAGTGATATATTGAATTTAGTTCGCGATTCCGAGGACATTTACATCAATGATAAAGATATTGATTGTAGCAAAGCGTTTATATATTCATTAGTGATGGAACTTTCAAAAATAACATCTAAAAAATGGATTTCACAAATTAAAGTGATTTCAAGTGATGCATCGATCATTAAAAGACTAAAAATTAAAGCTCTTAGTTACCAAAAACCAAGTACCGAGATATTAAAGCATTTTTTTTCACAATTAAACAATAAAAATACAAAGTTTGGATGGACGCTTTCAAAATCAATAATCAGATTAACAGAAAAAAACCTTGCTAATGATACATTTGTAGATGAATTATATAACGGATTGGGTGATATTTTTGCAAATGAATGCCTGTGGATTAATGTATCGACTGTATTTTCCTTTAAAATTTTAAAAGGGCATAAAATTGAGCATGAAAAGATTGATTTCATGTCACATAAAATGCTATTTTACGAAAAGAAGAACGAGTGTAAAAGTTGTCTTGTTCGGGAAAGCGGATTGTTTCTTCTATGGTCCTACACAAATACATACAAAAAAGATGATAAAAATATAAAAATTGATAAATATATGATGAATATGCTGGAAAATGTTATTTGGGTTTCAATTTTTGATAGTTCTGTTAATTGCAGAAGAGCCGCATCGACCGTTTTACTCGAAATAATTGGAAGAATTAGGTTTGAATTTGGCGACAGCATTACAGATTTGATAAATTTTCATAGTGTTAAAAGAACTGAAAATTGTTATCCTCTTTATTCTACCCTACTTAAATTAAATCCAAATATTGGAGTAAGATTTCAAAAATACCTTTTGGAGAGAATTTTTTTGCAAGGAGATATTAAAATAAGCACACATTTGTCAAAGTGCGTTGTACTTCATTACGAATGTATCTGTAAGTTTGATAAAATTCCTTACAATAAAACATTTGAATGTTTTGCCGGTATTATTTGTACATTGAATGAGTTTTTTCGAAGCTCACGACACTGCGAACACTGTTATCAATCCCAAATGTTTAAATTTGTTTTAAGAGAAATCAATGTTAAGGATTTTTTTGATTATGCACAGTTTAAAGAATTTATAAATATATATTTAAGCACATTAGAAGAAATTTATAGCTTTTACATGAAATATTCACAGAAAGTTGTATTTTCAAATAAAATGTTACAAGAAAACCCCACAATATCTGCATATAATCCTAAAAATTCAGAAAAAGATGTGTATCATGAGGAGGAAAATCATACAAAAAAAATCTATGAAAACTTTTTTGTAGATAATATGTTGTTTAAAAATAATATTATTTTTTTGTTAGATAAAAATATTGATCCTATAAAACTATCAGAATTCTTGTCAAAATTTAAAGGATGCCCATTTATGGAAGAAGTAGAGAAAAAATTCATGAGAAGCACAAATCCATCTTATATACTATCAAATTTCTTGAATTTTGAAACCGATAATATCGTTTATAAAAAATATAAAGAGATTTTGGAATCTGTAGATCATGAAAAAAAAGGTTTTGTAATTATTTCTTTGTCTCGTGTTTTTAAAGACATTAAGCCGAATCCGAACTTAATTAATATTCATTTGATGATGAATTTATTGAAAAATAAAGTTAGAAAGGGATTCAGTTTTACTAGTTACGATTTGTCTGCTTCTAATATAGACCCTAATCCTTATGCTTGCCTGATTTTTAATATTTTAATGGGGCTTGAGGATTATTCTGTCAATTTTAAAGGTGACTGTGGTTATTACGTAAGAAAAAGTTCGCTTTTGTTTTTCTTAGAGTACGGTTTGAATGGAATCGAATTATTTGAAAGATATTTTATACAATATTTTGTTGATAAAAGTCCTCGTCTACGGCAGGAACTGCTAGAAATGGTCGACTTCGATTCATTACGCAAAAATGGTCAAATTTCTGTTTTTGTAGAGAAAAATATTTATATTCTAAATATATCTGAAGGTTTATATAATTTCTTGTCATCTTATCATCATGCTATAACTATGTATAAAGAGGAATCATTGCTTTTATTTGAAGAATTACACATAAAATCATGTTTTGAAGCATTTAATATTCTATCGGAGGAACTTAAAATACATTTCCTGATTGGGATTCTGTCTTTATATAAAAATTGCGATGGGTATACATTCAAGAGATTAACATGTATTTTTAGTCAGTATTATGAAAATATAAAAGGATATCTATATATGTTTTATGCATTTAAAGGACGATTTTGCTACCTTGCAGTTTTTTTTACTGCAACTTTTTTTGAACAAGATTTAACATTGTGCCAAAAGTATATTTCTGAAGTCTGTCAAATATTAAAAGATATTAAACTGGATGCATCCAAAGTCAAAACAATCTATATGATCGAAAAAATATATGAGCTTAGAAATAATATGTGTTCAATAGAAATGATATAAGATAAAAATAAACCATTTACTTGAAATTCAGCTATTAAAGCTATTAAATATATTATAAAATCATATAAATTGGATTTTAACTTTTAAATCAATTATTTTATATTTTATAACATTATATTCCTTTTAAAATATAATTAGCTAGCTTACTTTTAAAATTTTGCAATTTTGATTTTCTTTGGATTAATTTAGAATGTCAATAAAGATTAACTGTATTCACAGTGCCAATCGGATCACTGATACAGGCAAATATCTTCATCATATCAATATGGTTTGGATTGGTTTCACTTACATTCGGTAATCGAAAGAATTTGTTTCAGCACCACAATCAAGTGTGTCTAAAGCCTACCTTTACTGTGGGACTACCTAACAGTGTTTTCTGTATCTATTGCAGTTAGACGCGATTTATTATTTATTCGGCAATCAAACAGTACGCTCTTGGTGGAGGATTTGAACCTATAATCATTTGAATTAAAGGTTCTCCGTCGAATATTTACATGATAGATCATAACGACTACTGTTTTAAATAAATCTTTTTTTTTGGCTTATTATTCCCCAGTTGAAAAAAAAGGATATTATCTGTTTTTTTTTCGGAAAAATGAAATTTAAGTATCGCTTTGATATGCCTGTACAGATGCCGAAATAATAAAAAAAGGCAATTTTTGATCATAAACCAGATAAATATAAACAATAATTTCTCCTGTAAAAAAATGAAAAATTTTATAAAGATTCACGTCCAACGAAAATATGCATGAATAAGGTATAGACTTAAAGGTGGGCCTTTGTCATTCCCTACTTTTAGCCCCCTTATAAAAGTCAAAAATGGTGTTTTTATCATCAAACTATTGATATACGCAATATCGACTGCAAGAAATCAGCTGAAAATGCAATAAGTCAAAGTGCTGATTTTTTAAATACCTTCAATTATAAAATTTTATTAGATAAAAACTTCTAAGGTTATGTTAGGTAGTTGACAAAAGAATTTATAGATCGCAAAAAATAAATATTATTTTATTTTTTGTGCAAAAAAATTATTTCGAATCCATTTTCCCATTTTATACAGTATGCATAACAATTCCTCATATTTAAAATACTCGAACTTTAATGATTGTAAAAAAAATACATAAGAATCAGAGATTGTCAAAAATAAAATAAAAATTATATCAACACGGTCTTCGTGTTTATATAGATGTATAAGCTAGGATGAATATAAAAAAAATTATAATCTCTAACTAAAAGGACCCAAACACCCTAATAAATGTATAAAAGATTAAAAGGTATTAAGAACAAAAATATTCATATAGCTTCAGTTTGAAAAAGTACTGAGCTGTTTTATTTAATTTTTTTTATTTGATAAATATGCGAAGCCATTAAAACTGTAATTTATAAAATATATCGAGATATCATTTACTCAAGTAAGTATGATGATAATTACTGCTTTAGCAATGGGAACTGGATGATCAATGATATGAAATTCTTAACTTTTACTGAACATAGCGTTGAGTTAGTGTAATATTAATTGCTTTTTACTTATGAAAAAAATCTAAAATCAAACTGTATGTATAAAGAAATATTTGCTGGTTTTTACAATAAATTCGTACTAGATATATTTATAAACCTAAAATAAATATAGATAGATGTATCAGCAATTCAAATTTTATAAACTCAACAGCAGAAGTTTGGTTTTTTATACATAAATACAACACTGAAATAACATAATAATAATGCATTCAAAAACATGTAGTTGAAGTTACTCCACGATAAAAACTTCATTGATCTGAATATTTAAGGTATTTTTCGACAACTAAGATATATACAATAAAAATATGATAAAATCAGCAGAAAAATGTAATAAATATTAAATTAATAACTGTAAGGTCATATTAAATTATAGCAGAAAAAGCAGCTATTGTCGCCATGGATCTAGCCCTTTTTATAATCTTTAGTGTACAATTTACAAAATTTTGGTAAATGATTTTTGATAAATAAATTTACCATAAATATTTCGAATAAAAATGATAAAAAAAAATTTGCATTTGTATATTATGAAACTGATCATATGAATGATCGGTAAACAATTAAAAGAAAAAATAAGGGTTATGATAAAACAACTTCAAGATTCATAATATTAATTTATGGGTTATATATAAGTTTAAAAAACACTCTAAAGACCTTTTTCTTCGAAATAAACCACTTTTAGGACAAACTATAGGATAAATTATTCCAAAACATTATATTTTATTAAAAACTTATGAGATATCAAAGTATATGTAACCATGAATGTATAGTAAATTATAAACTCTGCTTTTTATGAACAGTGGCAAACTTATATAACACAAATTATAGCCCTAAAGTCAACATTCACTTTACTTTTAGTTGCCAGTACGCCGAAAAAGCTATTTATGGCCTTAATTTATTTTAATATGTATGTTTAATTTAAAAATATCGATTTTTTTACATTGAATTTATATCACAATTTTTTCCCTTTTTTTTAATATATTACAAATATTTAAAGTTTTTTTCAAAAATTGCAATTTTTTATTATATAATATTTTGATTTATTAACATTTTGTAATGGCGATATAGAGTACTGTGGTTGTTCTGCAATATATATCAGAAATATTCTAACAATTATTCGAAAAAAAACTTTTATGCACTTTAATATGTTTGTCGTGGTATACTTTGTATACTTATACCAAACTTAAAATTTTTCAGCATGTAAAATAAAAAAAAAATTTAAGCATGCAATCTGATAAGTGTATGTATTTGAGCTCTCTAGATCAAGTTTAGAACTTTGATTAATAGAGTAATTTTATTATGATTTAAAAAAACGGAGTATTGATCTTATTTGCAGAGAAGAAAGGTTCAAGAAAATTCAAGTATATAGGCTGTAATAGGAAAGCTCAAATTTTACAATTGTAATTTACATCTATAAACTTTATATAGCTTTTGAGGATCAATAGATGAATCCTCGGTCGATTACTTTAATAAAAAACCAAATTTATTTAAAGTTTACATAAAAACGCATAAAATTATTTGGCGAAATTATTGGAATATAATATGAAAATTATTTTAATATTAGAATTGTATATATATGTGTTTATTCTTAAATTTAATTAAGTCAAGTAGAACTTTATATACCCCGTGTTTTATATGATATAAAACATATTAGCTTCAACATTCTATCTATATGTTTCATTCTTACACCTTCTCTTTTTTAATACTATTAGTCTGATTTTTGTTGTACAATAAACATTTTGAGAATGAATTAAAGACATTGATCTATAAAATTATACTTATGTGGTATCCTATGTTCTTCATGGCTCTTTGAAGTTATATCATCATGGTCTTCCATTCATTTGTATCCGTCCTTTAGCCCTCTCTTAAACGCATTCATTAATTATGCTTTACTTCTTTTCGAAACAACAGAATAAAATTCACTGACAAATGCTTCGCTCGTGTATACAATAGTCAAGACTCTGATTCAATCTGTTATTATTTTTCTTGTTGATTTAACCTTGTGGTTAAACTAAGTTTCCTCGACTTGAATAATGCAGCCACACCCCCGATTCTCACTATATTGTTGTTATAACGGTCTATTATCGGTTTCTTATCTCCTTTATTAACCTGATTGCGGATATTTGATTCATGTCAACAACTTCGCATATGTTTCTCTGTACACTGATTTTTTAATAAAGAAAATAAATTTTTTTGATGTCTTAATGTCGATTTTAAACTTACTCAACAACATAAAATTTCAAATAGATGACGTGGTTTGGTTATTATCACTGATATAATTCATAAACTATAGTTATAATCACACGGCTATCTTATGTGGCTTTTAATGTCAGCAGTAAACTTGATTGTGTACAAATTTCACACAAATTATATTCATAGAACTGGTTCTTATTTTTCAATAAGCAACCGGAATTATTTTTGACTCCAAATTACTTTAAAATATGGATCTGGTTATTTTAATTCTTTTAAACTCAATAGACAAATCCACCCGGGCGGTGGGGATTTTTATTTGGCATCTATTCTTTCTACTATTTTTTGTTTTATACAACTAACGCATTCAGAAACACATTTTTATTTCCTATCTTTCATACACAAGTTTTGGGTTTCTGACATGCGAAAAATAATATGATGATGCGTATTTTTTTATTTTAGATTATTTTTAGACTTCTTGTCGGTGAAGTATGATTCAAGAAAGCCTCTATAGTTGAACCTTAGAAAACTATCTATGAAAATAAATTCATAATTTTATTTACTTAGAAAGAGATTTATTCTGTTTCTATTATATATTTTAATTTTTTTATGATGTCTTTTTTATTTATGATTAGTGTCTTTGATAAGAGTATGTTAATTGTAGGATATATTTTTTTGTATAATGCGAGGATATAATCTTTATCTCTCGCTATTATACCCATCAGGTCAATAAAAGGTTTTGGGATGCGATAACTCTTTATAATCATTCCAAATTTTATTAGCAATTTAATCTGGGGATTTGATAGCGTTTGTGGTTTGATGAAAAAAATTTATACCCTTAAACCTTTTTTGCACACAGCTGTCTGATTTTCAGATCAAATTTATTCTTAAAGTATTTCTTCCCAAGTTTACGAGAAATAAAACCCGATATAAATTAGAACCAATGAAAATTTTTAAACCCTAAGATAAATTATATATTTGAATCCTCATTTATGATCAAGTGTCAAGGTGTATCAACCTTATGCTCACCAGTAAATTCAACTTTAAAAATTAAAAGAAATTCACAGACATGGAGTTTAAGAAATAGACATTAAAATATGAGCTTACATTAAATTATTCATGAGCGACTAGATTTTTTCGTGTATGATGAAAAGAAAAACTTGATTATCTCAATAGAAATAGGAATAAAGTGGATGGATAATATGGCAATTTTGGAAAATGGTGAGCTAATAAATATGATCTAATAACCGATGGACTCACTTTAATCAATAAATTCATAGCACGAATAGTACCATATGTCATTTCATAGGATGGAATAGTCATAAAATATCACAACTTGAATATTAAGTGGTCAGGAATGCCAACTGAAGCACTTTAATTACAATAAGACGGAGGAAAACACTTGAGCTAATAATAATGGAAAGGTGAATTCCTTTGCTAAAAATTGTAAGATTATGTATTTAAAATAATCATTGGTCAAATATATCCCATAAAATAATCTCAAGGTTAGCTCAAAGAAATTTAATTTGTCAAAAAGCAAATCAACCGAAAAAATAGAAACATTACTGCACGAATCTTTTAAATTATAAACTTATAAGAGAGGAGGGGCAAATAAAATTTGGATTGGGTAATTTTAGATTATAATAAAATAGGAGGAAATTTAAAAATCTCGGACGAAGTAGAAGAATACACGCAAGCTCTCACAATTCGCAAGACACTTGAATTCATCTTATTTGAGAGAAGAAGAGCACTTGATGAAGATAGATCAGTGAAAGGTTTCAAAAGATTTATCAAGTAGTTGTGCAATATTCCCAATGGGCTGACCACGTCTAAATAGACAAAAAGAAACATATTCGATAAAAAAAAATTATTTGGGTGAAAATAATTAAAAATACATTTTAGGAATATGCTAGGCGCTAGGCTTGTTATGGTATGATCATGATGTGGAATATTATTAAATGGTCTTAAAATTATTTGTGTTATCATAGGTTGATTTATGTATTATATGTCCAAAGTATCATAGAAGACTAAAATTTATTTGTTTTTAGTATTTAAAAGAGCTCAGATTTTATTTGATAGTGTAGAGTATAATATTGAAAGCTGTGAGATCATTAAAAAATCTAACAATCAGATTAATTATATTATTGATTAAAAAACATATCATTAATAAAATTTTTTGTTTAAATAACTAAATAAAACACATAATTTGAAAGAGATATTTTAGTCAACATATAGTATATCTGTTGTATTTTTTTCACCTAGAAGTATAGTTTTAAAAAACAATAAAAATTCTTTTTATTTATGGTTTAATATTGATATTATATTTTTGATTTTATTTTCAATCATAGCATGATTGATTTGCCGAGAGTACATTCGATCTATACACCAGGCTTTATGCTATTTGTTATATTTTATTTGATGCCTTACCTCTTTTAAAGACTTATTATTTCAGAATCACTCAATCCTATAGTTTGATTGCATCTCTTTATTTAGTTTGTGACTTTGGCTCTTCAGGGGCATATTATGTTACCACTACATGTTCCATAATTTAAATACAAGTTTATAATCTTAAAAGCTTATTGGGAAAAACTTAATTGCGAAAAATAAATTCAAAGTTAATATAAAAAAGGGCAAAAAAATTAAAGATTTTTTTATAATAAAACGGCTAGTACATGTAACTTTTAATTTATATAGGTAGAAATCATATTAAACGGTTAAGAGGAATATAATAGAGAATATGTATATTTACGGATTTTTTTTTATTAATTTTTAAGATGTTAAGATTATAGCACATTTTATGAAACTAAAGGGTTATTTCAGTCCATGTTTTTTGTCCATAGAGTAGTAGCGTGAAAATATGTTAAAAATGTGCCGAAATCTTGATATATATTATTTAACCGATAAAAAATCCAATAAGTAGTATAAATGATTATGTTGAAATGATTAAATTAGTTGTATGTGCTCCACACAAAAATATTTATCGGATAAGAAAATATAAGGTGATTGATAATTTTTAAATAAAATTAACGTGTTTTCTAATTTTTTTTTGATTTTATTACCCTTTTATACGCTATAATTATCTTTTTTTACCATTCTATAAATAACAGAGCATAGACATTTACACATTTAAGTGGGAATCATATGATCAATAATTTAGCTTTATTGGTATTTAATCACAATAAATAAAGTCCTGAAAAATATATACAATAAAATAATAACTTCAATTTTAAACTAAATGAGTATGAAGTTTTGTTTTGTCAGTTGGCCAAGCGTCAAATAAAAATAAAAATAAAACAGAATTTGGAATTTGTTTAAATCTTTTTATATTTAGGGACTTTTAAGGTATAGGTTGGATCAGACATTTATCAGCATAGTATTGAAGCATATACTTAATAGATGAAACCAATAAGAGGTTTATTAGAATACATATAAACTTAGTCATACAGGAATTATAGTCGGCAATCAAGATTGATAAATTACCCTAGCAATAAGAGATAAAAATGTGATAACATATATGAAAGAAGTATTATTAAATAAAGAATGTCTTCAAGAAAAACCATTATACTTCTAAAAAGACCCACGCGAGGGATAGGAAATCAATGCGCATGGTTGCAAATTTTAATTTATCCTTTAAAATCTTATGTAAAAAAATACACCAAGCTGCGAAGCTACAATAATTAACGAGTATTAGGTTTCTGGGCTTAGAATAAAACCAAGTATATTATAACTGCTACTGAGCTAAATAAATGATTTATTTTTGTGAAATAAAAACAGAATATTGTAGAAAAACAACAAGCTAATTTCAAACACGTCCTTTCATTAGTTATTCTATAATAGGCGAAACATTTCTCGTGCATGAATTTCAATTGAATACTACATTAAGAATAAAAATATACATTTATGAACTTGAATGTAAGATTCTTTTGCGTAGAAGGTGTATTGCGGAAGACTGTAAGTAAGATGTGCTTGAAAATATATACAATAAGACTGTAAGTAAGATGTGCTTGAAAAAATATGCAACAAGTCTGTAAGTAAGATGTGCTTGAAAATATATACAATAAGACTGTAAATAATGCAATCTAAAGTTTTGCGCTAAATAAATGGAAGGTTTAAGAAAAAAAATCTTCAAACAAATATATATACATTTATGAAATTATAAAGTAACAGTATTTAATTTTAAGTATTGAATGCTGTGTCTCTAAACCAATAAGAATTTATAAGCCTGGTGGATAAAGTATATACAAATTAGCAAAACACACCATAAGTATTAAAAAAAATAGAATTATGATATATAAGATTAAAGAACTTAGTATTAATTATAGGCGAAAAAAAAATATTTAGTTTTCAAACTTCAAGACTGAAAATTTAAAATACATTAAACCAAAAATATCATCTCAACATTAAAAAATGCGACAAAGTCTTCACAGAAAAATGGTTAATTTTGTCATCGCGGAGTCTGAATAATAATCTAGATCAAAAAAAATAGGCTGTGCTGTCAAGACCACCGTGGTATTTGTTTTAATGCTATGAAAGCAAAGGCGTATCAACAGAGGCAATTCAAAGTGAATAATCCTTTATACCTGGATAATTTTAAACTGACAGAAATGATGCTGTGCTTTTTTCATGTAATTGAATATTTATATCACTTTTTTTTGCAAGACAAGCATAGTGTCGATATTCATAAATTCCCATGTTGTGGTTATGAAATACTCCAGGATGTGTATAAAGAAGTTGGGGATACCAGCAGAAGCGGTGTGAATTAATAAGTCTTATAAGAAGAGGATATGTGGTCAAATTTCCTTGGGAGGGGTGGAAAGATGCGTAACAAAAATTTTCTCTATAGAGCCATCTAAAATATGGCTTGTTTAAAAAATTACAAAAGGTAAAAATGACCAATAGATAAATTTAAATTAACTATTAATGCATAAATATATATGATTGTCCCTGTTTGCATCTAAGGTATTGCTTTGGACGAAAAAAAGTAAAAGGAATGAAGAAAAAATGGCACATGAATACATTAAAAAAATATTTGGGAATAAAAATTTATTATTAATATAGCTAAATAGAAAATATCTTTATAGCCTTTAAAACATAAAAGAATTCGAATTCGCCATATTCTGTAACGCAAAAAATAAAGAAAGAGATTAATATGGGATTTATTTGCGATTTTTTATTACACACCTAGATTTTGGATTGCTCTTGGATAATTTTTGACTTACACTCCTTTAATCATTTTTTTACAAAATTCTTTCATAAATCTATTCCTTTTGGTATTATAATATAAATAAAGATTAACGGCTTCAAAATAAAGTTTTAAGCGCTAAAAAGATTAATTATTCCAATAAAAACTACTCGGCTAGGGAAATTATATTCATACAAGAAATGTCTTTTGAATCATTTTTAAATAATTAATTTTCTTTGAATTTTATATATCTAGAAAATTACTTTTAAAATTCTATATTAATAAAACCATTTAAAATTATATATCAATAATAACTAAACATAGGGTTTTATATTAATAATAATTGCTATTAAAATTTTATATAAATAAAACCCCTTAAATCGTATATTAATTGAAATACGCAAGACACTTGAACTCATCTCATTTGAGAGAAGAAGAGCAGTTGATGAAGATAGATCATGGGAAGGTGTCAAAAGATGCATCAAGGAGTTGTGCAGTATTCCCAATGGACTGATTACGTCTCAATAGATGTAATTGATAAAAAGAAACTTAACTCATAAATAATAATAAATAGTTTTCAAATTTCATATTAATAATAAATAGTCTTCAAATTTCGTATTATAAACTTCAAAATTCATATTCCAGTAATATATGCATTTTAAATAATATTCAAATAATAAATAATCTTCGAATTTTGCATCCAAAGTTCATATTTAAATGATGATATTCATTAAATAAATATTTTTCGATTTTATATTATAATAAAATGTGCCTTATAATGATATTTAAATTTCGAATTCAAATAATATATGCATTTTAAATGATATTCAAATAATAAATAATCTTCAATTAAATATTCCAATTATATATGCCTTTTATTTGATATAAAATAATAAACAATCGGTAAATTTCGTATCCTAGGTTCACATTAAAATAATATATGCATTTTAAACAATATTTGAATAATAAACAAGCTTCAAATTTTATATTCGAATCTCATACCCGAATTTCAAATTCAAATAATATATACATTTTAAATGATGTTAATGTTAACACACTTTAAATTATATATCAATAAAAAATTTACCTTTAATTAAAGTACAAATAAAGAGTTCTTTTAAATTTTAAACATATAAGAAATAATTTTTAAGTTTATAGTATGAATGAAGCACTGATAATGAATTGGGTTTTAATCGCGCACAGCAATAAATTTTATATAATATTTTAAGAGGAATATTGCGAGCCCGAATCATATCCACTGTCACTTTCAGACTCATAGCTTGCGTATTTTCTTGTTTCACTAATTTTCTTGCCTTTAATAAAAGGATGATTTAACAATTCTTTGGCTGTAGGTCTTTTTTTCATATTCCGATCCATGCAACGCATAATAAAATCTTTTATTTCTCTACTCATTCCGCTTGAGAATCTATGTTTCACTTTGCCACTTAAAAATGCTTTCCATGCATCGGTATCTTTATCGCGATTCTTTTTATAAAATGGTGTCTCTTCAAGCGATAAGAACCATGCAATAGCACCTATGCACCAGATATCAGATGCGGGTGCATGGATATTGTCTAGAACAACCTCTGGTGGTTTATAAGGGAATGTTCCAAAACTCTTACCTTGCATAAACACTCCACCATCCACCATGGTCCTAGTCTCATAATTAAGATCACGAGAGTATCCAAAGTCAATAATTTTATAAACAATTTTATTCCCAACATTTTGTCCCATAATATTAGCAATCTTAAGATCAAGATGGATAATATTCATTTTGTCGTGAAGATAAACGAGACCTTCAAGAGTGTCACTAAGAATATCCCTAATCTTCGATTCATCTCGATCAACTGAGCTATGACTTAACCTAACCTGTAGGTATTCACTGTATATCCATATAATCTTTTGTCTTACATTCTTATGATCCACAAAATATCCATTCGATGTTCCGAGCGTTTTAATCATATTTTTATGCCGCACTAAAAAGCTTATACGATCTTCCTGTGTCGGACTGTCCTCTCTAAATATCACTCGCTTAATTACATGTTCGTCTTTTTTCCCAGCATTGCATAAAAAAACAGCAGTAGTTAAAGTCATTTTTATCGGCTTAAGTGGAAGGTCCGTCTTAATCTGTAAGAATTTCCTATTCTGCTCTTTCCGTGTCTTTAGCCGTAAACAGTCATCCACTGCCCGATTGATGAAGTCTAGGCATTTCTCTCTCATCTCCGTATTCACATACATTTCCAAGCGTTCTTTTTTTTTATTTATAAATATAAAGAGTGAAAATAAAAGAATTGCTGAAACGAAACATATTATACGGAACTGCTTGTTTGTTAATTTCCGTAGCAATGCTTTTGGGAAGCGCTCTATTTCAAACTCTTTCAGAACAGCTTTGATGCTTTTGGGGCCTCTCGTCTCCATTCAAAAATGGACAGCTATAATTGAAAATAAATAATCGCAATCTAAATTAAAAATCAAAGAAGTTATATTCTGTAAAAAAGGAAACTACAAATTTATTCACTTTTAAATTAATATTTTTCTTTTGTATTGTTCCATTCGATTTTTTTAGTACCAATCACTTTTTAATGATTATCTTGTAAGATTTTTTTAGATGCTTAATGTGTTCATACACTTATGTTGCTAATATTAATCAGCAAATATAAAGCATTATACATTCTTTACTTCATTACGTGAGAATTTTTTCATGCAAAGTATCGGTTTACCAACATTTTGTGTTTTATCCTTAATTTCAAATTATTGGTTAAAAGATGCTGTGTGTTATTAGATGAATAATAAATTAAAGATTATTTGTCAACAAACGTTTTATATCTCTTTATAAGTTTATTTATTCAATTTTAAGCACTGATTAAAATAGGTAAGCAATTATCTTTACATGATTAATGTTTTCTTTTTTAAGTAGCAAAGATGATTTTATAATGTATTTAAAATTAAAAATAATTGGTTTACAGATGCTGTGGGTTATTAGATGAATTAAATATTAAATATTATTTGTTAACACACGTTTTGTATTTTCTCTTTGATTTCAAATTATTGGTTAACAGATGCTGTGGGTTTTAGATGAATTAAATATTAAATATTATTTGTTAACACACGTTTTGTATTTTCTCTTTGATTTCAAATTATTGGTTAACAGATGCTGTGTGGTATTTGAATTATTAAATTAAAGATTATTTGCTGGCAAACATTTTGTATCTCTTTATAAGTTTATTTATTTAATTTTAAGCAAAGATTTAAATAGATAAGCAATTATCCATAAATGATTAATGTTTTCTTTTTTAAGTAACAAAGATTATTTTCTAGCATATTTCAAATTCTTATTTTTATACAATTATAAAATTATGTTAACATTGTTATCACTCCTTTATTAAATAAATTGAGAAAATTTAATATATATATAATATGCAGAGCTCCATTCAAAATACATATAATTTAATTTTTATAGGCTACCTAGTATCAGAAAAAAAAGTTTCGACCGGAAAATAAATATTTTATTATGTTAATATTAAAAGTCTTGGATTTAAACATATTAACTATTATTATTGTAAATATGCTAAAAAAACCTTTGAAAATGTCAGTAGTTGAGTTTTTTATACAAATTGACAGTTTCATAGCATGTTAAATTGAGCATTCGATTATTTTATTTGGTTTTTAAATTGTATTTTGTAAATAGTTATAAATTCTAATTAACCCCAACCCAGATGATTCATTTCAGCCTGTACTCAGAGAATTTTGTTAGATAATAATTTTATTATCTACATTAGGGAACATAACTTAATTTTTATTATTCATTAAATCTTTGGAGCATTACTTTCATTATATAGATAAAACTTTATGTGCATTATCAACAAAATATCTGTAATGTTGTTAATATATTATTCGTATTTAAAGATTATGGAAAATAATTACCATTACCTACGAAATTTTTGGAAACGCTTAAAAGAAAAAAAAATATATACATTTATTGGATCACCTCACCCACAAACAATTAATTATCTTACACCACATTTATTCATAATTAATTATAGTGAATTTAAGTCATATATAAATCGGTTCTATTGGTGAACAATTATTTTATTTTGCAGCAAATTTATTCATAAATAATAATGGTGAATTTAATGCATGCATAAATCTTTTTAACGGTATAAAATGTTTTATTTTATGCCACATTATTATTAAATAATAATAGTAAATTTAAGTTATTTATTGGATCGCCTTACCCACAAATAATTAATATTTTTCACTACATTTATTCATAAATAATATTGGTGAATTTAAGTCATATATAAATTGGTTCAGCTGACGTACAATTATCTGGTTTTTGATTGTAATAATAATTATAAAAAATAAATTGTAAGTATTTTTTGACTAATATCGCGCCCATGTGATTGCATTATTTTTATTTATTTTAGGGCTAATTTATCGTAATAATTTTAGTTTCTCTTCTCAGGTAAAACTTGCTTGATCTTTCGTGCACACAGCCTATTCATACTTTCGGCTATTTCTTCCTCTTTGAACTCTTCTTCACTGCCTCTCCTTCATTCAATACCCATTACTTCAAGCGTTTTTCTCAATCCAAAGTTTGTATATATACCACAATCTGGTTGTTTACTTCGAGTTTTTTTCTGGTATTTTTATGATATTGTGCTACCACACCATCCCAAGTTATAAAATGTTGAGTATTTTTTGTCTTGCACTTGTGTATTATGTCAAGTCGAACGCTGGTAGGTCATACTTTCTCAATTTGCCGTTTTCAACTATGTTAATATTGTCAATAATAGTCACACTAACTTCTATGTAAAAGATACAGTTTTTCTTTTTACCATATACAAAATATCTGGTCTGTAATTCGATTATTTGATATCAATATTAATTATTGTATCTATTTTGATCACCGCAAATCCATTTTCCATTATTTTTTGTGCTGAGTGTCTAGAGGTTTTTTTGTGATTGCATTATAAATGTTAATTTTTTGGGATTTCGAATATAAAAATTTGCAGAGACGCGATTTTCAGCATGCAAATAATTGATTTGAATATATAATAGTCGGTTTATTTGTTAGATAATAATAACATTAAAAAAGATAATATTAGAATCACATCATAGCATTTAAAGGTGTTTTAAAGGAAAACATAATGAAAAAATAGGTTTTGGGTGTTAATAGGGGAATAAAAGGCTATAATATTTTTTTTATCATTACCAATATTCAAAAATAATTGATTATCGGCTTAACTAGAAAACTATCGCGTTAAATGAAATTTATAACCTTTTTATAAAAATTTTCTTGTTTATATCAGTTTATTTATGATTGCATCGTCAATAAATCCTAAGTATTTAAATTGTGTTGTAATTGGGTTCAAACGTTCTAAAAGATAATGATGGGAAAAGAAGACAAGTCCGAAAGTTCAAAGAAATAGAAACGAAAAGAAGAAAACAAAGCGATCAAGAGGAAGACTATAAAACACTTAACCATTGCATTAACCTCGACAGATGCAAAAAAACATTTCTCAGAGTACTGACGGACTTAGAAAATACGGACATCACGAAACTCCCTAGAACAAGAAAAATACCATATACTAAAGTTAAAAGCGATATAATTGAAGGTCTGAATTTAGCGGTTAATGCGCATATCACTAACCACCGCCCTCAAAACATGTGCGATATAGCAAAGATCTTGCAAGCTGTTCAAAAAAGTTACGAAGAGTTAACATCAAAATCTGTCCAGGAAGGATTAAACTACGTACTAATAAAGGAGGAAAAAATAAAAAGATATGATCAAATCAACACAACCCTCAAATCATACGTAAGTAGCTCAGGTAAACTCCCAGAAAGTGAGACAAAGTTTCTAAGAAAAATCATGAGACAATTTAATAAAATGCTTGACAAAAAAAATGATGTCCTTGAAGTGATTACTAAAAATAACGATAAAATAAGGATAATAAATAAACAGATAGAGCAATATGGAAAAAGAAAAGAATTTACAAAAACAAACACCCAGTTCGAAGTCAACAGAAGACAATTTTATAGAGCGTTGACAGATACGGTAAAATCGGAAATTAAGGCAGATAAGGAAAATATTGTGAATTTCTGGTCAAATATGTGGACAAAAAGCACGGAAATATTAAACTTTGATACTTACCTGCGCAAAAACGCGCTAGAAAAGACACCTCAAATGGTTTTTATCTCTGAGACAGAATTTTTCCAGATCATCAACTACCTGCCTAACTGGAAAGCTGCTGGATGCGATGGTATATACAACTTCTTCATCAATCTAATCACAAAATTACACCCAATATTATATGAAACAGTAAAATCAATATGCCTTGAAAACAAAGAGGTAAAAAGTTGGTTCTACTCTGGGATCACATACCTCATACCCAAACAAGAAGTTTTGAATGGATCGGAATTCAGACCTATAACATGTATGTCAAACTTATATAAATTGACAACTAAAGCTGTCACAATGATACTACAGAAAGACGTCGAATCCCAAAACCTACTATCAGAAAACCAACTTGGTACAGTCAGAAGAGTACAGGGAGCTAAAGAACAAGCCATGATAAACGTTGCAATAAACAGTCAACATAATAATGAATTACACGTAACATGGTTCGATATAAAAAAAGCATTTGACTCAATCGACCACGAGTACCTCCTGTCCTGCTTAAAAAATCTTAACATACAAGAATGGATGATTTCCTTTATATCCGTGTTAACAAAAAACTGGAAGTTATCTCTAAGATTAAACAATGAAGAAATTTTGAAGAAAAAAATTGAAAAGGGGATTATACAAGGGGATAGCTTATCTCCACTACTGTTTGTTCTTTGTATGGATCCGCTAAGCCGCCGATTAAATGAAAAGTTTCCCTCAATAGCCATTAACCTTGATAAGAAGGCATTTACAACCAATCACTTCTTTTTCATTGAAGATTTAAAGATTTTGTCGCAAGAAGAAAGTAACTTAAAACATATGTCCAATGAAGCAACAAAATTCTTCGGATGTATCGGAATGGAAATTAACGTGACCAAATCAGCTACTAATAATATTAATTGCAAAGATATTGCCTCAGTAATAGAAGGAAAAGATGGATATAAATACCTCGGGATATTGGAAGATTCCAAATCGAGAACTAAACCCGAAACGATGGATAAAATTAGAAAAGAAATGCTAGAACGAGTTAAAAGCATATGCAAAACAAAACTAAATGGTAAAAACATAATAAAGGCGATTAATGAATATGCAATATCACTGATAAACTACTATGTGGGCTTATTAAAGCTAGAACCAGAAGATTTTAAAAGGCTAGATGATGAAATTAGGCGAATATTAATAGAAAATGGAATACACTTACAACCAGCTAATAAAGAAAGATTATATCTTAAAAGAAATGAACTAGGACGTGGATTGGAAAATATTGAGTTTAAATCCGAAAGAATACTTTACCAACTATATAAAACTCTAAACCAAGAAAAAGGACAATCACCCAGAAAAGCCGCGATATTGAAATTTGAAAATGAAAATGCAACCCACTTATCCGTAATAAATGAATTCCTCAGAACAAAATATGGCCTTGTTGACATAGATCTTCCTACGCTTGAATTTAAACAAAAAGAGAGTTTATTGTGTAAAATAAAACAAAAAACACTACATCAAAAACTCTTCGATGTTCATAAAAATACAACGCTAGAAATATTAGGATCCTCAAAGTGGCTACAATATGGAAATATCAGACCATTAGAAGAAGCTAGATTCTGCTTTATTCAGGATAGGAACATATTCTTTGGAGATAGATCAAGGTGCCCGCACTGTAACGACTCAATAAAAACTGTCGACCACTTAGCAAGCAGATGTAAAAAAATGCTTGGTCATGACTATACAAGAAGACACAATGAGATTGTAAGATGTCTTCACTTTATGCTGGCAAGAAAATACAACTTCAAAAAAACAAAAAAAATACGCAGACACTCTGTACAAGAAATAATGGAAAACGAATTCGCAGAGATCAAAGTAGATACAAGAATTAAAACAGACATCAAGTTATCGAATGACAGACCTGATATTTTTGTATATGACAAAAAGAAGAACTGCATCACTCTGATCGAAATTGGCGTGACAAGTATTGACAACATAAACATAGTTGAGAACGAAAAATTGAGAAAATATGACCTGCTAGCATCTGAACTATCATTAATATACAAATGCAAGACAAAAATTATTCCATATGTTATAACATGGGACGGTGTGGTTACACGATATCATAGAAGGTACCTGAAGGAACTAGATGTCACGAACCAGGTTGAGGCATATATTCAAACATTGGGATTGAGAAAAACCCTTGAATTAATAGGTCTCGAAAGAAGGAGGGGTATTGAAGAAGACTGTGGAGAGGAGAAGATAGCCGAAAGTATAAATACACTGTGTGTACAGAGTATCAAGCAAGCTGTGCCTGAGAACAAAAACTAAAATTACGACTATAAATATAGCCCATAAATAAAAATTACTTGTAATTGGGTTAATAAATGACCCAATTATCCATAAAAAAGGAAGATGTTATTAATTAAAGCAAACATAGACCTAAAGTCGGCATGAATAACCCATATAAACTGTCTAGTAAATAATAACGGGAATAATACTATTTGAAATAGAAAGTCTAATCTATTATCAAAAATGAACCCTGATGTACACCGGGCAGGGGGAGCCAAAGAGTAAGCATATTAGATGCCGTTTTTTATTCTTTATTGATTTTATTTGAATAATAACTGAATACTAAATGTTTTAATGTCTAAAATTGTATGAATTTATAAACCATGACTATTTATTGGAAGTACTATATAAATTTAATCTTTTTGTGGGGAAAATGAAGTTCACAGCACAATAAAACAAAATAAAAAAATTTTAAATGATAAACTTTAAAGAAATTGTAAAAACATATAAAAAGAGATATTATGGGGTTTAGGAATATTTTCTTCTATTTGTTTTGTGCAAGGATCCATGGGCAGGTTGACAAATATAAATTACCCACCCTAAATATATAACCGAAGAATATTTTTTTAGGATGAACCACTTTTTATTCATTTATGAAGAAAGCCAGATCTAAAAAGTGAGAAAACTTCGAAATGAGGACATAAGATACAATTTGTTTTTTTAGAATGTGAAGAAGTAGAATTGCTTCATCGAAATATGCAATCTTATTGACTAAAAATATAGCTATGTATATTTGGAATCTTAAAAAATATGTAAATCTGCAATCAAATTCAAAACCTTTAAAAGAAGTTTTTAAGCAATTATTTCAAGAATCTTAGAACTTATATTAACGCAAAATATATTCTAGATAATTATTGAGCACTTAAATCTACCTTTAGAATACCATAAATGTGTTATTAATCTTTTTGCGAAGGTATTTGTACAGAGATGATTGTGTAAGGAAAGTTTTAATCGAAGAATACATGCATTTACAGCTATCAAACAAAAAATGATTTTATTTAAATGAAGAATGATGATATAGGAAATTTATAAATTTTAATTTATGTTTGAAGTTAACCTTTTCCAGTCTTATTAGATCTAGGCAATCGATAAAAAAAGTATCACGAAGAAGAGCATCTGTATATAAAATGATGGATTGGAATAATGTCAGAATTTTCGCTAAAAACGAGCGTCTGATAACTAATTTTAGCATAAAAAGCTGTGTTTAAAATCAATAGGGCTAAAAATGAAAGCTCAGTAGCTTGAATAAAATATAATAAAAAATAAAAAAAGCCATCTAGGATCGATAGTAGCGTAATTAGTGTAAAAGCTGGATCATGAAAGGCATTAAAAAAGGAAATAAAGCGAAAAAATCATTATTTTGTTATTGCCGAATAAAAATATCTTTATCTAAGAAAGTTAAAATGAGGCATTATGTTGTGGAATATGGTGCCGTAAATCATATAGAAATATTATGCATGGAAATACACGACAATGAACAAATAAAAAGACACGACGTGGCTTCAATCACATATACTTTTTCCGTTGAAAAATTCAATCTAAAAAATTAATGAAAATTAGAAACCCACAGTTCGATAAATTAAAAAAAAATGAAGACATAAAAATAGATGTAAGCATAAAAACATGCATAATCTACTGCATAGTCGATAGAAAAATTGTTTATGATAAAAATAAAAACAGGCACGCATCAATAATAATAGGAATAATGAATATTGATGGCCTTAATAATGTTGAAAACGTCTAAATAATATTTAATACAGAAAAAATCTACCTTATTTACGAATTCAAAAAAAGAATAATACTTTGTAACAGTGCACAAAAGGTGGAATCGCAAAACATCATGGTTTTTTTATTAAGAATATGGGATACCTGCCTAAGAAGGACATCTACAAGTAACAGAATGGGCAGAAATAATTGAATTGATGTATCTTGAAGGTAGAATATACATATAGAAAGGCTGTAAAGATGGTACAATTGAAAAAAATATTGAAGCATTCTTCCTTATATAGCAATAAAAGTTTTGCAAGAACTAATACAAGCAGTAAAAATAAAATATTTATATTTGTATAAAATATCAAATTAGGTTGTTTTTATTTATTATATCATCATCACAAAATAAATAATTATTTGTAGATAAATTAATGCCCTTTTTTATAGATTTCATTTCATTTACGGTAGTTTTAGAAATAGATAAGGAATATTTACATTTGTTTTTACCATGTCAGAAAAAAAAATGATATAATAAATGTGGTTAATTTATCTACGATATTAGTCAATGCATTTAAACACACATATTTGATTTAATTCTTCATATTGAAAAAATTTTAATTTCATTTTAGATGATTTGTTGAAAAAAATTCACTTGTATTCTGTATATTTGTGTTTAAATACTTTGGATTTTATAATAAAAAATCCTAATAGGTCTATTTATATGGAAAGGAATAAAACGATGCATAAGCTCATCATCAAATAAAAAAAATATTTTATATTATTTATATTATATCGACAATACCCTCCAATAAAATCACATAAGCCTGACAATTGTAAAATCTTTTTATGATTAAATATGCCTCAAAATTAAAATAAAATCTTAAATATCCTATTATATTGTTCTTAGAACTTTCATGATTTCATATTTTTTTAAAAAATTGAGCTGTTTCAATGCAAATGTCGCGTTTTTCCCAATACTTTTATTTCTTGAGCCCCAATTATTTTGGTAGCAAAATGAATGAATTAATAAAAACAGATTTTCACAAAAGACACTATATTAGCTATAAATTTACAAAAAGACACAAAAGAGTAAAAATTATGATATTTTGAACTATTTTTTTAACCAAAAAAAGTCCCATCGATTTATTATTCGATATTTCATTAAAAAATCGGCCTTTAACACATACCAAATCACAATTTTATTCGTAAATATTTCAGCTACTAGATTAAAAAAGTGCTGACTGTGGTTTAATTCGGAATTAATATAATCAATCCACTAATTCTTAAATAACCACACCACCTATCTGAAAAGATTACACTTTTAACAAAATTATAGCGTTAAAAGAGACTTCGAAGTGTTTTAGTAGTATATTTTTATACCACAAAGTATCGAAAGCGACGAGAGTCAATATGCTAAACCCTACAGAATACCCAAACCTCTTTAAAAATGTTTCACTGTAGTGATTGCTTTTATTCGATGATTTCCGCCACATCTATTTTTTAGCCGATTCGTAATATTTTATATGATTATGTCTCAGAAGATGAATGGAATTTTAAAATTTTATATTTACCATTCATAATGCGATATGAAAGCTTCATAAATATTAAATTGATTAATAATAATGTTTTTTTGATTTATAGATGGAAAATATTTAATGTCACACCGTCAAAGACATTGTCTGTCTTTTTAACCTTCGTGATTCACACTTAAAGTATTTTAAAGATGGCTCAAGCCTAAAATAATTAAACAAAAACGGCAATAAATATGTGAACATCTCATCAAATGAGAGGAGAATCTTTCGATGTAAATTATTACTTTTTCGCGTATTTTCGTGATTAAAACAAAGGTATACTAAAAATGCGTCATTTAATCCGGAAATTCAATCGAAAGAATGATTTAAGTTTTATAATTAACTCATATTTACTCGTCATTCTCGAGGCTGTTTTCTCTGTAAAAAAAAAATAATTTTTATAATCACTTATATTATATTCATTTTTTTAATGTGATCAGATTTTTCAGACCTTGTTATATGAACTAATGAAATTTATTGTTATTTTAAAGAAGAGGGCACCCTTAAATGACTTTGTAAGTACTATTTATAAAAAAGAATATATGATTTTCTATAGATGAGAATTTAAACACCAAAAAATATAAAATCCGCTTTTTTGTAATAAGGTAAAAAAATATTACTAAATTAAAAAAAAAATTGATAGATTTATTTTTGTTTACATAATGCCTAAAATTCACTAGGATATATATCAACACGATAAAAATTAAATAATGGCGCATAAAAAGTTTCTTAAAAACATAAATTATCATATAAAAATAAAATATTTGCAACTTTAAATATTAAATAAGAAGGTTAGCAGATTTTCATATTTATTAGTTAAAACATTTTCCCATAAATAATCAAGAGCAATAGATTTCTATTATTGGGTAAAATTATTTGAAAATTCGGATTTTGCAATGTATTGTTGACATTATATTAATTATTTAAAATGTTTTAATTTTAGATGACTAAATATTTTTAAAAAAAATAATCAAGGTTTCATTTTTATGAGCTTATATCACTTGTTTTATGCAATAAAAATCATCAATCATAATAAATAATTCCTATTTTTTCAAATTAATATAAACTTACCCTTTGTATGCTTAAGAGTGTTCCGATAATGTAATATATATAAATTTAAAATTTTTTGTGTGTTTAAATATAAAATTAATTCAAATTGATTGTTTCAAATGTTTAGCAGACCATCAAAGATTATATATTACATATTCACAAGGCTATTTTTCGATTTTTTTAAATATCTGTCCTAAAAAAATAAGGAACCTTATTTAGTTAATTTGATAATTTAATTCATATTTCTTGCAACGAGTGTATAAAACTTAACAATCTTTAAATAATATATTGAAAAATATAGCACACATAACAAATATTTATAAAGCAGTCTTCTCAACAATATTGCTAGAGAATATTATAAAACTATTAAAAAAATAGCGAAGTATAACTAAAATTATAATATTGTTATAGTTTTTTATACCCACAATAATATAAAACCTTTTAAATTTTTTTTATGACAAAAAATGTCATTAGGATTTATCTTTTTATTCATTAATATGTTATCGATAGCTTTAAAAAAATAGAGTTGATAAGTATTTTAAACAATGAATTATCAAATTACGTGAAAAAAACAGAAAAAAAATTTTATTTAGAAGAAAGTATTTTAAATCGATAATTGCCATACTATAATTTTTTTGTATGCCTTGTAACAATATCGTATGTTTACTGTGTTTAATTTATTATAAATTAAATAACATATATTTTTAAAACTATAGCGAGTATTGTTAAACTTTTTAAGGATGTTTTAGCCGCAAATTATAGAATCGCTATATTTTTTTACATGGTTTAAGTTTGTTTTTCGGTTTTTTATATAGAATAGTGTGTAAAAAATTTATTATAACCCTCGGTAATTCCTCCTATATTTATTTTTGAATAATAAAAATTAGGGATTGTGTTTTAATTATATTATTTCAGTTGTTAATTTTGTAGTTTTAAGATGATAAAACCATTTTAAAATTTTCTCTTCTAAGATATAAGATATGATTTTTCATATTATAATTAAAATTTTTATTATACCCTACGTAGTAAGTGAGATTATGCATAATATAAGCATTAAAAATGATATTAATTCGTAAACACAAATAAACTATTATTTTTACAAGATAATCATTAAAACAGATCTATAAAAGACATATTTTTATATTTCCAATTAATTAAAAATAGGACCATATTAAGGCATTTATAAAAAACCACCATCTATTATCAACCCTATTATTTTGTTAAAAGCCATTTTAGGATGTTCTTCTGTGTGTTTCATAAAATATCTTTTTTCATTTTTAAAGCTATAAACCAAATTTATATTGTTTTACACATGATATATTTTTTTAACACTTTGAAATAACAGCAATAATAAGAAAGACATATGGTCAAACTACAAATATATCTGATGATGGGAAATCTGATTTGTTTTTTATAGATATAAATGTTAAGATAAGTATATTAATTTACATAGACATGATATTTGATTTACTAAAAGTTTTAAAAAGAAAAATGATTTAAGAAATACCCTAAAATTCAGTTTAGTAAACTACATTAAGATTTCTTGCAGAAATTCAGCCATAAAATAGCTTTATAAAAGGTAAAAATGTGATCTACATATTTTTTAAATTTAGAATAAAACAATGTTTTTCTATTCGCTTTCTTCGAAACTTACTATAAACTGATATTTTTTCTGGTAAAGGCTTTTAAATTACATTATTTTGAGCAATATTTCAGCCCATATAAATTAATTTGATGAAAAATGATGTTTTTAGTAGTTCGATTTAAGTAAAATCCCAGTTTCTATCCAGCAATTAAGGCTTTAAATAACCGTGTTTTTATGGATACAAGTATATTTTGTTACTGTATATCAGTTTTTTATATATAGAATTAGCATATTATCAAGTTTTAATATACCCCTTTTAAATACTTCGGCCCATCGATGTATAATATTGACCGGTAATAATATAAAATAAAGGAATCTTAGATGGCTTGCTTTATTTTTTTTATATAAGTTCTGAATAATTTCTTCTCCGCTTAGATCTTCTCAACTATGCGCCAAATACTGTCTACAACGCGCCCTTTGTTTTATTTTTATTTCCAGTTTTGTCTCATCCATTATCACATTTTTTTATATCATATTCTGAATCGAAATTTTCTTGGTATTCTTTCATTGACACCATTAACATTCTTTTTCCCCCTTTATGCACACTTATAGGTAAATAATATCGCTATAATAATTCACATCATTGATATTTAGAAAATTTATAAAATCCGTATATCCAATAAAATATAAAAGATCAGTTTATATTTTATAAATTTCATTTCTATTTATCGGTTTTATTAGTCGTTTTCTTTGTTATATCATCTCTACCGTTTTTAGAGCATCTCATTCATTTTCCCTCCTAATTTTTGCATTTTATTTTGGATTTTACTGTTTTAAAAAACATGATAAAATGTAAAAAATAGATTTTACCAATGGAAGCCATTTTTATCTTTTTTTCTTTTCTTGGGGCTTTTTTATTTACGATTATAGGTAATTTTGGGGAAAATAATAAAAATATATTTAATTCACATATTAAATTTAAAAGAAGAAATTTACAAGCATCAGTTTTAAGATATTTTACACCCCTGGGATCAGTGGAGTATATATTCGATCTATAACCTTAGATTTAAATTATATAAGGTTCGAATTCTCCTAACACAAGGACATTATAAATTTCCAAACTGATAATCAATGCTGCTTAGCACCATGTAATATTAAACACAGTTATGCTGGCCTAGATCAAAAGAAAGCTTTCGCCCATATAACATACACCTGATTGGGGGCTAAAACAAGTTCACATGCTGTCCTCTTGAATGACAAGTAATTAAAGACAATATTGGTATGAATGGGATGTTTCACCGCAGAGGTTATCCGATTAGCGTGGTCAACACTATTAATATTTTACACCCCTAGAGATAGTAGAATCATCATAATAAAAACAAAATAAATGGTATAAAAATACAAAATTCTAATATAATGAATACAAAAATATATTTCATTTTGATTCAGCGTTATATTTAATGTTTCTTATAAATAATTTGTCATATATCGGACTTTATTAGTAAATATGATCGCAAAAGAAAACATTTGTGGTTAATATATTAAAATCTATTGATGAATAAAATATGAAATTTTATAGAACCACATACCCGAAAGTCTTTTAACGAAAAAACTAAATGACTCAAACATTAATTTAAGCAGCTTTTATATCATTTAATAAAAAAAATTATTGCTATATAGCGTTATTAGATACAAATTTGATTTTTTCGATTAAAATAAGTCTGTTTAAAATAATTTTGATCGTTTTAAAAGTGCTAAAAGATTTCATTCTGGGTCATACCTATAATGAGGTGTATTTTTTTCATTTAATTAGATAATTTAATGTGATTTATATTTTAAGATAATAGAAAAAAAAATTTAATATAAATCAGTAAATTGTATATGATTTTTTTTACTTTAAGAAACGAAATTTCTGTGTAAAAATTCAATATTTATTACTTTCTAGATAAATTTAAACCAGAAAAAATCACAAACCTACTATATGAATCAAAAAGTAATAAATTCTTCTAAAAATTTTTATGCGCATCTTAACTTATTATTGTGGCTTTTCGTCTGATTAGTGAATTTTATAAAAATAATTTAGAAATAAAGTTTTCAAATAAACAAGTTCTTCTTTAATTTTATTCTGTTTTGAATATAACCCTTTTTTTTCCAAAAAAAACATAAATTTTTATGGAAAAAAGACTCAACATAGCTTCTAAGATTCTTTATTTTAATAAATTATTCGTAATTTAGTTTTATTTTTAGTTGTAAAAATACGCCTTTATATTTGAACTGAAATCACTTCATATTAAATTCTAACGCAAATAAATTAATTGTAAAAAGTTAATAGATTACAATATTTATAATTTTAATGAGAATGTAATCTCTCGTGTCTAATTTGTTTTTTTTAATAAAATTTATATGCTATATTTTTTTATTTAAATCTTTTCTATGTCTTGTTTCGCCTCTTTAGCTCATTTTAAGACCAGTTTTAAATTGAATTTACAAAAAAAATTGCACAATCTACAGTTAAAAATAGAAGTTTTTTATTTACTTTATATTGTCTCTATCTGGCCCGATCTCTTTACTAAAACTTTTAATAAAATTTTTTTAAAAAGGATTTTGTGTGTATAATTCAAAAATTACCACAAATTATTACATATAACGAAGTTTAGATTTATGCCAGATTTTATGTGGTCTATAATTAAAAAATTTTGATAGCTTTTTTAAAATTGTATGTATATGTTTAGATATATTGTTAATAAGTAATATAATAAAAATTATTTCTTGATGTGGGGCATGTGTAACAGATATATGACTTGTGTGTTTTAATAATATTTAATGCTTTTTTCACATAAATAATGCTTTTATATGGTAGATTTAAGATTTATTAACACTTTTTTTCAAAACAAATAAAGAAATTGTCATCAATATTGTTTTTTTAAGAAAGAAATATCAAAGAGCTACAAGAACTTATTTTTTAAATTTTTTTTTGATTTTTCTATTAAAACTCATTTATTTACATTATATAAGATTATAAAAACACACATTTTGTTATTTTGACATAATTATACAAAGTATTTTCGGCAGACCTTTTGCCTAAAAAGTAAGGATATCTTTATCGGAGATAGGCTGCAAATATTCTAATTCGATACAACAGTGTATATTTTTATAGATACTTAAGGAATCCGTTTGTATTTTTGTGTCCTATGTGAGTTCACATATATATTTTATTGCCCAAAAACTTTATTTATTAAAACCTAATAAATATTTAATTTAGATATACTTAATTTATAAAAGACTAAATGAAAATATTGTGCTTAATTACGTTTAAAGATTTGAATATAGGTAAAAATTTATATATCCGATTCCTAAAATTTAGGATTTTATTGTTCAATTTTTTTTATCATGATTCCAGATTTTTTTATGCATCTTTCTATCAAGTAACTTATTATTATATTTTTTAAATCCTTTTAAAAATCAAGAGTACTATAAATCTTTTCTTTGCCATAATTATTGTTGAAGACTTAATACTCCAAAAAACCATCTTAAATCTAAATTTTTATTTTCAGCACTTTATAAAGATATTCCTTTTAGTTTAAACAGAAAATTTAGCAGTGCCAGGCCTTATATTTGCAGTATTTTATTTGTTTAATCTAAAATTCGCATCTTGGAATAAGGGCTGCACAAGATATATATACCAATAGTTCATAATTTGGCTTTTTAATATTGGGCGATCTTTTTTAATATAAAAAAATAAAATTAGACACATTGAACTAAATGGCAATTGAATGAACCTATTATTATGCACAATTTCTTTAATAATCGCATTTAGAAGTCTGGAGATTTCTAATTAGTATAAAATATATCATAATGGGAACAAATATATCTAAATAATTTAGAATATTTCTTTAAAATGTTCTCTGATGTAAAATAGCTGTTTATAATACAAAAGTCCGAACCAAAACAGAATAAAATCTAATCGTAAAACATAATATTGTGGCGGAAGCTGATTAATAGGTGATTTATATGAAAATACAATCTTTGGTACAGAGATGGAAGCATTTTTTTACTATTAACGGCAAGGAAATTATAAACGAACTTATAATATTTTATCTAAAATAAGAATGTAGAGGCTATATTTGGTTTATTTGAAATAGATGGTGAAAATTATGTATTTATTATGACTAAATTTACCAATCAAATTTTATTTTTTATTGCTAACTGCGCCAAAGAAACACATTGAGTTTAGGTAATAATTTATGAAAGGTTATTCTATATAAAACGAACCGGGCTATGGTTACTTATTGTATGATTCGCAGAAATAACACATCTAAACCCATAAAATCATTCATTTTGAAAAATTAAAACATACTATTATGCCTTTTATTTACATATTTAATGGTTTACTAACTTTTAATATAAAAAAATTAAAATACAATTAAAAATAATTAGCGCCCAAATTCAAGACACTTCAAAGTGACACAGCCCTTAAATTGGGGTTCTAATTTCATGTGGATATAAATGTTAAATAATTTAGTAACAATTATTTTCTAAAAAAATATGTATTTTTCTGTAAAGATAATTTTCAGGGGCTAAAAAATATAGGTAGAGGGTCTATGATGTTAAATGAAGTTATACGTGATCTAAATTATTAAAATTTTGACATAATGATTCAAAAAAAAAAGTAAAGAATTGGAATGAAAAATGCAATTTTTGGCATACTGAACAGGAGGTGATATTTTATATTTGCTGCAATGTTGAAAGAGTTAAGACCAATAGTTGTCGATGATTTTTTTTTGATTCAATAAATTAATATCAGCTGTAAATAAAAACTATGTAATGAAGGCAAAAAACTCTAATTTTAAATACTATATTGTATTTATTTTTTCATGGGCTGCGTATAATTACATGAGTAATTATTTTAGTACAAGGTGTGTACTTAATAATTTATGTCACATGATTACGATTGCTGTCTAAAATAAAATATTCTGAATAAAAGTGTGCTATAATTTTTTAAATATAATACAGCTTTTAGATTGCCTTTTTAAATTTTGTTTCTTATGATCTAACTTTATTATTTGATGGATGATTTAGAATTTAAAATAAAGCTATAAATTAAAGAATTGCTTTTTAATTTTGTTAAATGTAGATAGATAACTATTTTTTTTACAAGTTATTTATGAATTAAATTACATTTTAAAATTAAAAGATCGCCTTTTTATAATGTTTTATTCGAAGCATAATTTAAGATACAATAAATGGGTATGATTTTAAAATGACACAATTTTGAACCGTAATTAAATCGATGACCAAAAAAATATTGTCGGAATTTAAAAAATATGCAGAAAATGAAGAAAATGTAATTTTACCACAAAATAAATTGAATAATCTCATGTCTTCTGTGCAGATAAACAATCCTGGTATGGATTTTTTTTCATTTATTATTAAAAATCCAGATGAGAAACAGAAAAGGCTTGATGGGGCTATAAAGGAAGAAGAAATCAGCAAGAAAGAAATAATGAATAAATTAGATGATCAAAACGCGAACCTTGGTATGTATTCTAAATCGTTATACTCACAGGAAACAATAAATATATCACTAAAACCCACAAAATCTTCATATGAGCTATTATTTGTTTTGACCAATGATTTTATAATGCATGGTGAGTATTTTGTTTCTGTTGGTCTTTCTGATCAAATTCATTACGGAAATTCCAATGTAAGGAATCTATATTTGATTTCTATCAAAAACATAGCAAGATTATCATGTTTAGTATCTTATGATAAATCTAGATATCGAATACCCGATTTAATAAGCTCATTATGCTACAATCCATACACGGCACCACGAGAATCAAAAAAATATATATTTAGAACACTACAGTTGGGTATTTTCAACCTTCTTCAATCCATAAAAAATGTAGAATTTTTAATAGATTTGCTTGATACAATCAATCTTGAGCCCTTAGACAGATTATGCGAATTGAAAGAATATAATCTTGCAAATTTGGTTCATACTATGCATACTAATACAATAAATTTTAGGTATAGGCACCTCATAATTGATTCCACGAAAAAAATAATCATGAATTACTGCTTCTATTTTATCACACTTAAAAAATACATCACTTCAAAGAATAAATTCTCATTTATTTTAAGCAAGTATAAAAAGATACATCAGCTACCGAATGTTTTTCGGGGATTAATTCTGGATACTTTGAATGATTTTAGAATTTGTAACGAAGATATTTTTTACATAAGATATTTGCTCTTGGATGTATGTTTGCTAAATGAGGAAATTGATAGCTTAATGGATTGCATCTTTAAAATCGAAGAGGAGATAAGCTTTTACAAAAAATTTTATATGTTGAAGTATTATTTTCAACTTTTACGATATAAAAATATATTTAAAAATGATGATATTTTATATGCGACTACTTTTCTGCGAAAATACATGTTAAAATACACAAAAAACAAAAAATTTATTGAAAATCAACTTTTAAAGATGAACAATCTTAAAGATAATAAGTTTCAAGATTCTAAGGACTATACTGGGTCTGGAAAATATTTTATCACGAAAAAGCTTGGGAAATATTTCAATTCATTGTGATGTAAATATAAAACAATAATCTAGATTATTAAAATATTTAGACCTGATCAAGCTATCGGTGTAAAAACCAGGTTTTTTTTTTAACTAAATGTATCAATTAGACTATAATATTACATATAGAAAATCTATATCGCATTTCTTTTTTAAACAGTGACTTTTCATAATCTCTTTTTTAAGAAAATAGATTTTAGTTTGTCCATAACGATTCGGCTGTTATTTAAAAGCGTAATTATCAAGAGCTATGTTTATTTACTCTTAAAATTAAATTTCTATTGTATAATTCGTGAATAATTAAAGATTCATCTTAATTTTCGCTGAATCTTTTTTTTACATATATCTTCATTTCCTACCACTAGTATTATTTTATTTAATTTTTGAAAATATATTTACAAATTTTACTATTTGTGTTTATATCACTTTATATTAGCCGAGAAAAATAATAGTTTTAAGGTTATTTCAGCTTTTTCGTTCTTTTAATTTATTTCTGTTCCACTAATCTGTTGAGGATTCATCGGTTTATTTTATTTTTCAAGATTAATTTACTTGCCTCTGGCACGAATTATATCAAATATCTAATTAGATATACTATGTTTTGTGTTATTTACAATTACACAGACTCATGTGATACAAATGATATTGTTTTTTCAATATATCAGTAAATCGCTATATTTTCGCGTGTAAATAAAATATAAATTATTTTTAATTTTTAATGTTTTAAAATTAAGCGTATAATTTTTTCAAATTTATTTAATGTAATTTGTTCATTTTTTTTGCTGATTTATTGGATAAAACTACTATAATGATTAAAAGGGTAAATTAATCGCCCTAAAACTTCATGACTTCTATAAATGAAAGTGTATTTCCTTTTTAAAGAATTACATGCGTTAAAAATTGAAGATGTTTATAGTTCTTTTTCTGTTATTAGATATTATTTCACAAATTTCAGATGGTTTCTTGTATTCATCTTATAATTGCTAACTTTATTTTAATATAATTTTTTTATTAAAAATTCACTTTTCGTTCGATTACACCCAAAATTAATGTATTTTTATTGAAATATTTCAACATAAATTAAGATTTATATATTTTTTACAAAAATTACCATATTCGATTTCCAGGTACGTTAAGAATTAGTAAAATTTCCATAACGAAATTTTAGTGCCAGAGATCACTATAAATATTTTATAAGAGGATTGAAATTTATATTAAACACGAAATTTATATATATTGTATCCACTTTTTTTATTCATTTCAAATTGAAGTACCATATCCAACTTAACATCTTACATATAGATGCAAATAAAGCAATAAACTACTACCTTTGACATTTATTCAATAATTTCACTGGCTTCAGAATTTTTGGCGAAATTAAAATGCGTAAGTTACACATGTGTGTCAAAATACCACCTGAAAATATATTTTTAGATATTATTTAAGTAAACTTATTGCAAAGCAACAATTTTTTAAACTTAAAATATTCTTTGAAGGTCGTCAAGTGGTGATTGGCTTCAGTAAAAGACAGAAGTATGAGGAATGTAATTGATAGATAGGAAATTATTTAGTTTTTATTCATGTTCGAATGCCTTTGTAATATCTAATTTTAATTATAGCATGAAAAGTATCTTATTACATGAAAAACATTGAAATTTTCGATAAGATTTTAGTACAGTGTATAATTTATTTTTTAACAAAAGGCTATGATATAAAATGATAATACACAAGAATTTTTTCTGTAATTTTAAAATATAGAAATCAGATTATGATTAGATCATAATCTTTCTTATCAACCTGTTCTAAGTTTAAGAAACTCTTATTTATTATATTTTTTTGCAAAGAGTTTCTATAAATTTTCAATCTTTTCTGCACGGGCTATTGATTATTATTTTGACATTGTTCATTTTCTATATGTGATGCGGCAAGTACAAATATATAATTGCACAAAGACATCAATATTCCGATTTTTTATAACTTAGATGGAAAGAATCCAACTATATTCCCCTAAAACTATTATAAGAAGATCTAAACCCTGCAGATATTTACCGAAAAAAATATCATTAATATATTCGGGCATTTAATTTTTTTGCTTTGCATCATATTTTTTAAACTTTTGTCTTAAAAAATATCTTAAGTTTCTTTATTATTATATTAATCTGGTTTTCGACCACTTCAATATAATTTATTAAAAAAACACTTTAATTTGCCTTATAGAACGAATTCGGCTAATATTTCTTTGATCTTTAATTTTTTTAATCTTACTCTATACATCATATCCTTTCAGGACCCACTTTTTCGAGTTTTTACCTCGATCCTATTGTTTTAATATATTTTCTGCTTCAGTTGTAATTTTCTTCTTCTAAAAGTACACCCATAGTATTTTTAAACTAATATCACAATTTTCTGGTGTATAAAATTATAGATTTAAAGTTAAATTAAGAAATATGTGTAAATACAAAATATAGTGTTTGTTAAATAACAGATTAGAAAAATAAAAATGAAAAAATAAATAATTAATACAGACGCACAGCATTTAAAAAAACGCAATAAAGATTTTAAAAAAATCCAACACATTTATTCAACTATTATTAAAAGAAATATATGAACATGATTTATACCAAAATATGATAAATAAATTCAAAAACGATGATCAAGACATGGTAATAATTTATGTGACTTATAATAAAAAAGCAACTTATTCATAATATATATCCCTTAAAAATATATTATAAGAGCTAGTATTAATTATATTACCCATATTTGACCAGGAGTTTTAATACTATATCCAAAACACTGATTTATAAATATGATCAAAAGGCAAAGATACATTTCTTTAATATGAAAAATTAAAAAGTAGCATAAATAATAAAATGAAATTTCTGGATTTGATAAAGTTAAAATTAAATGTGAATCATTCAAATTTTCTTTTAAAGTTTATAAATATTTCTAATACTTTCAGTACTAAAATTATATGGTTTTCTGTAAGATTCATTGGTTTCTTACTTATTAATCTAATTTATATTATTTATCCATTAAAATATATGTATATCTATCAATATATAATTACAAAAAAAAAACTTTTAAAAAAATAAGATGCATAAATTTTTTACAACCTTGACATTTTGAATATTTTAACACACAAAATATTTCTAATTATTGGTAAATTATTAGACGAAATAGCTATTATCGAGTACTTACGAGTATAAAATCTTGAAATATTCAGCTTTTTGGATTTTACATTATTTTGAATTCTTCTGCTATTATGATTTTATCGCCTATCATATATAAATTTTTAAAAATGCGCTAATTAATATTTATTCATTCTGTTTAGATAGGTATGTATGTTATGACGTTTATAGTTGAATTTTACAAAAAAAAAACTAATATTTACAGGGGATAGTTGTTTCATATCACGCAAAATTTTGATTATATAACCTCTACATAAACAATTTCGTGCTACGGAAATTATTAAACAAGCAATTATAAACAATTTAGAAGTGATTGTTTATTGGTTGCAGAATAAATAGCTAAATTGTAATTAGTACTACACTAACCTTTTTTTATGTTATCTTAATTATTTCCCTTAAGGATATATTTATGAAGATAGTGGCTAAGTATATATTCGAATATTTAAATACGTTTATTTGCTTGTAAATTATGAGTTCTTATACTTTATAAACACGATATGAACTTAATTATCAAATAATTAATTTCTTTAATTGTTAATCCCTTGCCATATACACTTTGGATTTCTAAGTTGAATCTGTAATGTTAAAAGGTAGTTCTTAAAATTTCCAGCCACCTAATTCACTTTTATAGTAATAGTGGAAAGCCCTATGTAAACTTATAAAATAATTAAATCTCTTAAGAGGTCTGAATTATCTATTATTACAATTTTTATTCCCTTTTATACCAATTTATTCGATATTAAACACTCTATAGGCTTTTTACGTAATGCGTGAACTTGTGTTATTTTTAGTTTTAATTGCTGAATTTCGGCTCAAATTTTAAAATCTGAAATTTCTTTTTAATTAAATATCTGAACAATATATAGGGAAGTATGTACTTTTCCTAAAAATTTATTCATGACATAATGATAGCTTGTCAAATTATGTTATTTCTGCGGCATCAGATTATTCTGTTCATTATTAAATACTTTCGTGTGAAAAACTTTATCTTTTTTGAAATAATATAGACCCACTATATGAACAAATAACGTTGCTTTCTTTGTAAGCCAATTTTTTAAGAATAACATGTTCCTCTCGATCGTATGAATATACAATTAAGCTTTTATATCATGAATCATTTTATATGAATGATAAATATCTTGGGCAATGTATAAAAAATTCTTTAATAAAATATAGTAAACCTTCATTGTGTAACCTTAGGGTAAAACAAGAAATTAAGGAAATATGATCTTCTTCTAAATGAACTTTCTTTGATATATGTAGACAGAGCGAAAATAATTACATTTGTAATAACGTGGGATGGGCTGGTTACAAAATTTCACAAGAAATATACGAAAGAATTTGGAATATCCAACGAATTTAAGTCTTATGTGCAAAACATTTGAACTGATAAGTCTTGGGCGAAGAAGGGGTATCGATGAGGATATATCAGAGGAAAAGATAGTGAAAAGTATTAATAAAGTTTGCACCTAGGAATGTATCGCACAATTTGTTTGAGAAATATAAATGTCAAATAAAAAATTAACCCATGAATAAAATAAAAACCTTCCTTATAAGATATAGCAAGCCAATATGGCTACAGTAATAGAAAAATACCCAAGCGGGCATAGACATAGATAAAGCTATCTAAGATGTGAGGGAGAAGCTACAAAGAGCAGCTGATATATAAAAGCAATCAGTGCAAGATTCAAGATTTTGGGAATCCAATCATAAGAAAAATTAAGGATAGGTATATGTTAGCTGGCATCGAATTGCTAGAGTTTCCAATGGGTCAATAAAATACAAACAAAATGTCTGAAATATGAAGACATGCATGAAAATATAGAGTTGATTAAAATGGCAAGATAAAATTTCAAGAAGAGGAAAAATAAAAATGGAAGGATGAAAAAATTAAGAAAGTGAAATTACATGGATGATAAAAAAAATACGATAGAGTAGAAGCTCGCAATATTAGGCTTAAAAAGGATATCTAGATAAATGATTAGGCTTCCGTCAGAAGGTAAAAATTTCAGCAAAGAATGTCACATAGATTCATATTGTAATTAGGGATTGAATAAATAGAAAATACCTACATCATAAAAAAAACTCGGATCTAATTAAAATATTAAAGTATAATATAACTCCATTGGAAGTAGAGAAATTAAAAACAACATCTATAGTATTTCAAAAATGAACGCTGAAAGAATTTATTTTGTATCATTGAAAAAACCCCGCACAAATATATTAGAAAATGATATAATACGCAAGAAGTCTAATGCAATACCGCAGCACACGAAAAATTTTTCGGGGTGCATAAGAAATTTATAGAATAGGTGTATAATAAAGCCATCAAAAATCAGTTGAAGAACCCCGTTACGATTTGTAATAAAGATAGATATATGACTCAGATTGGTAATGAACTTAAAGTGCACCAATGATGGGGTAATAAAAGATTAATATAATCTTAAAATCACAAGTGATGTTTTGCAAGGAACACATGGATTACTTTGGTTTACAGTGTTTGACTTGAAGAACGCTTTTACAGTGTTAATATCGAGGAATGTGATAAATGAAAAACTTTATTCGAATTTAAAAGAATGTTTATGGGATACAATCATATATTTTCAGCGAATGATGACAGAAGCATGTGATGGATTATTTAAAAACAGTGTCGAAGAATATATCGACGATATCACAATACATAATAAATAAAGACATGTTTATGATAAATTTGTTAAAAAAGTGATGGGAAGATGATAGAAAAAAATAAGAATCAATTTAGAAAAGACTTAAGTGGGCCAATTCGAGGTTGAAAATTTAGGCGTTGATAAAAACGGTGTTGAAACAGTACATTTAGAAAAATAAAAATACTCAATAAAGAGTAACCTATGTGGATTAAAGATGTGAGAAAAGCAAATTTTTTAGGTGTTTTTTCCAAACTAGCAGAAAACACATTCCATAAAACGAATATCCTTATAATAAAGGGCGAATTATGGAGAGAGTGATTAGGAAAATACAACCTGTGTTTATAAGACTGTTGGAAAAAAAGGAAATTTAAAACATATAAACGTCTCAGATCGCAAAAAGCTATATATTTTTAATATAGGTACGTCAAATATTATAGTTGGTGCTGAGTTATACCAGGAGATCGAAAAAGTAAATATAAATGCCTATATAATGGACTAATAAAAAACCATTTCTAATCCAAAAATATACGGTATAGCAGAAAATTGGATGTTAAAACTTATTTTTAGCATAAAAAGATTCTAATTCGAAATAATAGGTAGAGAAGGCACAAAAAACTGATCATAAAGCGCTACAATAATTTAGAAACAAACCGAAATTACAAAACAACAGAATTAATTGATGGATAGAAAATGCACAAGGATACGATATTTGTGTAAAATACACAGTGTTATGGATATACGATTAGAAACAAGTTAAGTAAGGAAGAAAAAATTTTTTATATAGCATTATTTTACCCGAGATTGGAGAGTAGTGCCCAAATCAATCGGATAAAATGAAACAGATATGTAAAAATGCAGATGAAAAATAAATATAAAACCATGATGATGGCGAAAAATAATGATCCTTGACATACAAAATATATCTAAAAGAAACAGAAAAAACGGTAAATTGGTCTGGAATTAAGGTTATAGTTGAGAATATAATAAAAGACTGTGATATTTTTTCCGCTAAAAATAGTAAAAAAACAACTAAGTAGAAATATGTCTCTACGAACAAAGGTTTTAGAAAATATCGTCATTGATTTAATTGAATTAAGATCATTTAGATGTTTTATTGATAGAAATAGGTTATCATAAAAGGTATATGTATTTATCTAGATTGAAAGATAAAAGTGCCGATAACGTTATAAAACACCCGAAGAATTGGTTTTCAGGGATAAATAATATCTGATACCGCAAAGAACTTTCACGAACAACATAAAGAATATCTTAATGAACGTTAATTGAATCTAAAGATTATTTTTGAACCTCATCAATTATATGGCAGTGTTTAAAAGGTGATAGGAACTCTAAAAGAATTATATTTATAAAACCAAGGATATTGATACAGCGAAAACAGCTGTTACGGTAATTTTAACATTTAAAAAAACGTTTCAAATGCGCTTAATGATTCATATGTTAACCATTGTTTGGGAATGATGCATTGATCATTTTGGAAAAAGTCTCTATGATACAACGAGTAAAAGAAAAAAAAATAATCGGCACCGAAAGAAAAATCTTTGGAAAAGTTAATATAATATGAATCAAGCTGTTATAGTTTCACAATATTAGAACTTAAGTCTGGTGCATAAGAGAAGATTTATTAGAGCAAGTAAAATTAAGGAAATTTTTATAGAGAAAAGTCTTTAGTGAAATACTATGAAACGATATATTTCCGCACAAAGGAGGCAATTTTTTTAGATAAAGATAGCCACTCAGGGTGATGTGGGACACCTCCTATTAGAATCATAAAGAAAACATAAAATATTATATTAGTAACTTTATAATAATATATATAAATTTTTAGTGCACGTGAACGCTTAGTTGTATATTTTTGAAACTTTTTAAGCACAATTCTAAATATTTAGACACATATTGAAAGTAAGGTAGTCTATAATTTTTTTCGAATAAATATAATAGTGATGTGTCTTGCGCTCCATGATAGCAAATTAATAACATTTTTACATCGTAATTGGGCTGTTCACAAACAAATTAAAATTTAGGGATCAGCCATTTTAATAAAAATCCATATACTTTTTATCTGTTATTTAAATAGATAGTCAACTATTCTTTAAGTTCTATTTTAAATTGGTAAACCCAGCTTTAAACAGTTAAATTCCCCTCAATCGTATGTATATGTTTTTATAATGTCGTTTAACAATTTTAACCGATCTTTTACTGTCTTATGAACAAAAAAGGCATTTCTCATCAAAATGTATTCTTTAAAACACCTCAAATAAACCATTAATTATTCTGGTAAGAATTTCATTATAATGACGAATAGAGAAGAAGATTTTTTTTTTACATCGACAACGTTGATTCTTCGTAAATCTAATATTTCAATCATCCATGCCTAAAAAACTATATGCACGATGTCCTGGATAATATTTATGTCTAAAGAAATTTGTAAGATGAACTTAATTTTGAATTAATGGTTTATATATCTTCTATATAAAATTTGAAATTTTTTAGTTCAAGTGTAATAAGTATTTTTAATAATATTGGTTTTAGAAAATTTCGATATGAGTAAAAATTAGCCCAAAAAAAGCCTTCTTAAATGTAAAAACCTATGAAAATTTATTTAAAGCTCAGTGGTTATTATTTTTACAGTATTTAAAAATATATTATCTCTTGAAAACATTCATAATGAAAATATTGGGTAAATTTGAATCTTTTTTAATATCTATCTGCTTTGACCCTCATAAAATATTATTTGTAACATCACATACTTCAGTTATTTCTATCATTAGATTTATCATCTAATATAATTTTAATCCGTATTATATAAACTCACATTTTTAGGGTAATAAACTAACAAATGTACCATTATAGATTTTTGGTGCTAGTTAGTGGGTTTGTTCTCTACATGGTTTAAGAACATAATAATTTGCACAATTATATTATCTTGGATGATTACTGATGTAAATATAATAATTTTTAGTGATCTAGCGTAGAATACCGTTGAAAGTATACAAATAAAGATGATTCTGTTTATAGACATACACAATAGAATACAATTTGAATGATTAAAGCTATAAATCACATACAAATACTGCTGAAATTACCGAGAAATATATAATGCAGAAAATTTTACGCAAGATACACCAAAACAATGTATATATATTTATGCTCAAAAAACAGGGACAATAATATAACTTGAAAGACTTCTCGAACATGCTTTTGAGTTTTAACTGAAATTACTTATATTGATATCAGCGCCACAAGATAACGGTGATTATCTTGTGGGATCAATATCTGATTCTGAATTATTTACGATGTTAATTAAGTCTTTTTTTTAGATTTTAGTAAAAAAATCTGCTTTTTTGTCCCCCACATATAAAATTCACTCGGTAGAATCATTTTGCCAATAGTATTTGGGTTTAAGTTTTATTACTTTATTTTGATTTTAAGTATTTTTATGACTTTAATGGTTTATTATTTAGATTTATTGAATAATAATAAATAAACTAAAATACCACATTCACAACATAATTATAAATCTATGCTATAAATAAAAATAACACAAATGTATCTAATATTGTAAATAAACTCAGACAACATACGAATATTCCAGAAAAAATTTTATTTGAATATTTTAGAATAGATTTTTATGCCGCTATATATCTTCCGCTAGAAATATAATTTTGTAATAGAAAATATCATCTTAAATAATTGGAATCTCACAAACAACAAAAAGAATAAAAGGTCCCAAATAAAAAGCTTAAATATTTGATGTTCCAATACATATAAAGCTTGTAACTTAAGGAATTGTTTAAACTATTATATATTTTTATCACTAAAAACGCAACTTTGTGAAATTGAATGCCTATCCCAAACGAAATAATATTACATTAAATACAGAAATAGATATGTAAATATAGTAACACAGCTAAAAAAATTTGCTTTGAATTTTATGACAATTTATGTACCTACTTAAAATAAAATATCTTGATATTAAATAAATAATTATATTTTCTCAGCCTCTGTGTTATTTTCTAAAGATTTCCGGGCTGATCGACAATTTATTTTATAAAGAGAACTTCTAAGCTAGCACCAGAGTTTATTATATTGCAGAAACTCTTTTGATTTTTCTGAAGATGATGCCAAAATCTTGTATTTGTTTTTTTAATTTTATGTATGATGTTACTCAATAGGTTTGTTCGTGAGTTTTATCACTGAGATCGTATTAGTTGGTCTTTACTGTGAGGTTTCTGGCAAGATCTTATTATTTTCTGATGTGCTAATTTTTTTATAAAAGTTATTTTAATGGTATAATAAAATATTATGAAGCCAGATTCTGTCATTCTGGGTTTTAATTATGTTAAAAAATAAAATTATAATATTTTATGTTGGTTTCTTTTTTTCAATCTTTGGTTTATAATGAAAAGTTGCAATACATGAATTTATAGATTAAATTTTTTTTAAAAGCTGTTTTTTCAGAATATAGTAGTTTAATTAAATACTTTCATGATAATATTTGACTGAAAACCTAGTGAAATTTTATTATCTAGCGGTAACACCAGCATTTGCATACTTTTTCCCTTTAAATTGACAAAAGCACTCTTCTGCATCAACTTCTTAAACAAACTACTTCCTGAGTCACCTCTCATCATACACTTACGTGTTTGAATAAATGAATTTTACTTATTTAAAATCCTTTTTAATGATGTGCAAAATTCTGATTGAATTTTTATTACACGATTCGACAGTTTAATTTATGAAACTGGCTTTCATTGTATTTTCATATTTACTACAATAAATATTCAATACAAGAAAAGGGTTGGAAATACATTTATATTTAAAGATGTGATTTACAACTTCATATGGGTTTTAATCATCACCAGGATTTGATGGCTCTCTTACAATTTTTATTGATTGATCCAGCTATATTTATGATTTAGGCTATTTATCAAATAAAGTTGCCCAATCATGTTTATACATAAAAAAGAATAATATGTTATTTTTGTTGAAAAATTCGATGGGTGTTGCTTAATTATAATTTAAAAAACATACATTATAAGATATGTGTTTTGAATTATTATTCCTCAATATTAAAAGACAAACATTATAAATTAAATAGATAATCTATTTACAATTAAAAAAATTCTTGAATCATTGGCATTTCTGTATAAAATAATATTACTTTTTGGATTAAAAAATATGTGCTAAACCATAGCACTTAACCTAAAATTTAAATATGTATTGTTATCTAAGATTTTATACTAAAGTATTATAAATATAAAAAAATTATTGAACAATAAATTTATCAAAAATAAAACTTCTAAATTTATATTCCTTGACTTATACCTAAAAAATATTGCATTAAATTGATTTTAATTTCAAAATAAAATAATTTCTTTTATCAGCTCTAGATTAATATAAATGAATTTTTTATAGAATTTCTACATATTTATTTCTAAAAAAGATATTTTACTAGTTTAATTATATGTAAAAAATACTCCTTTATAGATGAAAGGAAAAATTGGCGAGTTTACAAACACATATTTCAACCTTCTAAAAACCGTTATCGGCAGTGGAATAATGGGATATCCAGGGATGATATCTAATTACGGGATTATAGCAACTACTTTCTTGATGTGTGTTTCTGCATTCTTCTCAATAAATGGGCTCATACTGTACTTAGCATCAAATAAACTCTCTGGGAACAAAAAAGATATATCTGCACTTACTCGTGAAATTTTTCCAAAGATGGAAATAGTAGTTAACCTTTGTATTTCATTGAAGTGTTTCGCAGTTGGAATTTTGTATCTTGTATTTATACAAAAATCACTTGTGCCCATTTCAAATTATATTGTCAGTAAAGAAATACCAATTTTAGACTGGATCTTTAGAAGAAGTTCTAAAACACTTTTACTTGTTTTATTTTGTATCACATCGCCACTTTCATTTTATGACAAATTACACAAATTGAGATTTGCGTCTATATTGGGAATTTTCTCAATACTAATGATGTCGGCGTCATCTTTTTATATTTGTTATAAACGAGAGAAACTTTATGACATTTTTCTTAATTCTAAAGAAAATTCAAGCTATTTCAGAAACATGGGTGATTTTGTATATGGTTTCACCTGTCACCAAAATATTTTCACTATTAAGAGCGAATTAGAAAATATTAGTGGACTATTTTTTCTCTATATTATTTTATTGGTCATGGCTTCTGCATTTTTCATATATATATCTTTTGGGATAGTAAATTATAAACTCTATGGCCCTCTACTTTATAATAATGATATAATAGATTTGCTTAAGGAGGAAAATGTATTTATCACATTCTTTATGTTCCTAATGTTTTGTGTGACTCTTCTCGTATCTTTTCCGCTTCAAAGCAATCCATGTAGGATATACTTCTTGAATCTTTTTAGATCAAATTATAATGAAAATATGAAGATAAGGATTGGGTTTACATCTATAATTTTATTATTGTCGTATGTAATATCGGTAATTCCGATGAGAACTACATTATATATTAAATATATTGGTGGATCTGTATCAGCCAGTATATGCTTTATATTCTGTTCAATATTATGTTTAAAAGTTGGAAAATGCCAAACTCATATAAAAATAGTAGCTATTTGTACCTTTATTTTTGGCTTGTATGTGACAGTAGGATTTTTTTATGACATCTACTGTAAACTCATAAATATAGGCGATTAAAAATAAATAAATTTAACCAATCATGATTATATTTATCATCATAGTAAGCTTATAAAATTTTTGAACCTATTTTTGAAAATAATATATCAAATTTTATACTTATAATATTATAATCAATTTTTTTCCTGGATTACAAAATATTCCTATCCTATTTTCATATAATTAGTCGGAATGATTTATAAAAAATATTTTATTTCAAGAAAGAAAGAATCATTCCAAATTATTATGCATATATTTTATCATTGTATCAAATCAACAAATAAAAACTATCGGATATTTCTCCTTTAAAATAATTCGCCCTTTTCTCCTTTAGACCGAAATCATCAATAAATGTAAGAATTTAAAAGATAATTTTAATGGTTTATTTTAAAAACAGAATAAAGGATGATGTTGATAAATTCAAATTCGAAAATAAAGGCAAGAAAATATCCGAAGATTTTATCGTTCAGTACAAAAATATAAAAAAGCTGTTCAGAAAATCAATATCATATTTAAAAAATGTAGAAAGTACATTTGAAACAACAAAAATACACAAAAAAAACACTAAATTCACTAAAGTGAAACAAAATAAAGATGGTATCGTAGATTTAACAGAAACCATCAAAGAAATTCCCAGAAACCAAAAGTCCCTATCCAGAAATTCATCGGAATTCAAATTTTATGTAGAATCCTGCATACAAGTTATATTGAATTTTTACGATGCCTGCGAAGTCTTCATGTTAAAAACCATCAAAGAAATATTTAAAAAACCTTTAGCAGGTAAAAAAGAAATATTTAATATTCTTAATAAGCTTTTAAAGATGTTTTTTATTTTTGACATCACTAGACACAACCATGCTTCTATATTTCATGAGCTCAGCATGCTTAAATTACATAATAAAACTAAAAATAAATTTCAAGATGATTACGAAAATATATTGCATACTCGTGCATCTTTCTTAGGGGCTTTTAGTTTGCCTATGGGTCACCTGTTTATGTCTACATTCAATAGCCCACATGATGAAATATTTACACCTATTGACCTCATAAAAAGAACCAGTGTCGTGTTGGATTCATATAAAAAGGAACATGTTTACTTTATTGCAAGTCTTATGTGTAAATACGACGAATTCAAGTACTGTCGTGTCTTTTTTGCTGCTTTATATAATAGATTTTTTTATTCTAGGAGACTTATTGGATATATAGATGCTTTAAATGAACAATGTCAGGCTTATTATGTGGAACTGACAAATATTAAATAAAATTATGTTTAATCTAATACATATAAAATTACTTTAAATTATAATTTTGTTTTATATAGAATAATGTTTTGTGAATGAAATTTGCAAAAATAGCATTAAATAAATTTTTATTTTTATTTCATGAAATAACATCATGGGTCATAACGTAGATGTGTTGATCGCAAAATACCATAGATCGTATACTGAAGATTTGGAAGTCCCAAAAGAGGTGGAGGCATTCCCACAAACAATAGTTCGTAAAGAAGACGCTTGAGTTGCTAATGCTGAAAGGAAAAGATCGTGAAAAGTTATAATTGAAAGAAGCATAAATATAACATACTCTATCGGCATATCTAAAAATTGACTTGATTGAAAAGATTAATAAGATTAAACTAACTCATAAATAAATTTAAATCGATTATAAATGGACTAAAATATATAATTGTTATGCCATATAGACACATCAACTGTTTTGCTTGATTTAAAGGGTCAGGAGTCAATAAAATAAAATCTACCCATGAATAAATGTAAAATAACGGTTATATAAAGGCGTTAGTTTAAAAAAATTCGAAATACATATTTAAGCTAGCTAACTTTGATATTTACATTCAATTATACACTTTTGATTAAGTTTTTGTTGATAAAACATTTATTCAAAGTTTTATTTTTCCTTTTTTAATAATTTATTAATTCTTCAATGCCCAAAAATTATAATAAATATGTGTAGTAAATTATACTTCAATAAAAAAATAAAATTTTTCCTTTGGCAGTATAATATTCAATAGCTGTCTATATTTAGATGATATCTACAATTTTGTAGAATAGAAATTTCTGTTTGCTGATCTGTTACAAAAAACAATAAAATATTTTTAATTCCGACACGATGATTTTAAAGCGTTTTAATCAATTTATTATTATTATTTTTTTATCAAATACAGATTAATAGTGGTAAAAATAAATAGATGTTTAAGCTCTATAATATGATATTTCTAGTGTTATAAATTAAATTAATATATAATTATTGCTTTAAAATGGTCAATGAAATAATAATTATTTACTTTTCTGCGTTTTCTCTTTTAAACTAATACTATCAATCAATTTAAACTTCAGAGTATCTTTTATTATTTTTAAAAAATAAAATATATGGATATCGCAACAAAACAGAATTTTAAGTTATTTTAAAATAAATCTGTTGGAAATTAATATATTGATATCTAAGTTTAGTATATTTTGCTATAAAAACAAGAAGCTTTTTATATCTTTGGATACCGACTTAATTTTTTTCACATACATGATGTGTTTTAGTTATAAATCGAACTTTCTCAGATAAAATGAACTGTGCGTAAATTTCTTATTCTGCTTCAAAAAAAATATTTTTCGAATTTTTGCACATATTTATTTAGCTACGATCCTTTAAATTGTTATTTTATTGTTGTTAAAACGAAAAAAATATTTAAAACATTTTTTGCATGAGTATTCATAATAACTTTCAGCTTTTCAAAATTTTTAAAAGATAAAAATTCAAATGTTAAAATTTATTCAACTATTTGTTTGTTATAATAAAACGAAAAATAAAAGGACCTATAAGAGTAATACAAAACCAAAACCCAGCGATGCATTTTTTTGATTCCAGTACTTAAAATTTAAATTGTTTTCTGCACGGATATTTATATTATAATTTAACCTAAATTTATACTAAAGCCAAAGCAAAACCCATTTTTAAAATTTGAATAAATTTATAATTTATTAAGTGTTGGCTATATTAAATGCACATGTTATTGAGACAAAAAAATATTTTTTTGCCTTTTTGGGTATTGATTATTGTATAACCATATTTTTAAAATTCAATAATAGTCTCCCATGAAAAATAAAACGAATGATGATAATAGTTTTCTTTAAATAAGCCTGTTAAGTTTCAATTCATCTTAATAAAATTTATTATAGGGGTACCACAATGGATTTAAAACGACAAAGTGGTGGTTTACATTCCGTTTAAATTATGCGGTATGTAAAATCAATAAGCAGTTATTATTTCTTTCTGTAAAAAATATATATTCTATTCAATATAATATTTTTTTGTTCTGTCTAATTTTTGATTGTATAATCAAAAGGGGTATTAATTGGTTGATTGCCTCGAAATCACGCCATCATTCATCCAGAAACATCTCTACATGTTAATTTTTTTGCGTATATTATTCACAATTTGTATATAATAGAACTTCAAGGTTTTAATGGGGCTACAATGAAGTCAATGTAAAATTAAAGGTGTTTTTTTGTCACGAAGCAGTCCAACGGTCTTTTTTCGTATAATATGCGGCCGGACAGTGCTAGTTTTTCTATTGATAAGTTAAAATATGTGCATTGGAATTATTCTTTGTTTAAATTTGGCTTCTGATTTATATTTTGAAACACAGCTATCGATCTTGAATTTAATTAGATAAATTGGGGTGTTTTTTTATGACGTTTCTGGTGATAGCGATCATAAAATTAAGAAAAAGTGTCTTTATTTGAGAATAAGAATATAATTTTTAGACCATTAGATAAATTACTCTCAAAATATATTCTACGTATTTAAATATAAGTATTACTGTATAAAATATTGTGATGTTTATTGCATAATTTATCTACAGCTTCAATTTAAATTATATGAATTATACAGTGCTTATTATAATAAATGGTCTTAATAACAAAATTTTGTCATAAAATATGGTTGCTATATTTAACATATGTGTTGACTTTGTATGATTATTTTTCTTTGGAACGAAAATTATTATTTTTGTTTTACTTTAATATGAGGGGATATTTTAAAGCGATAATTTTACTGTTTATATAGAATATATGAATATTTACCTCTCAACTACACATCAAAGAGGTAAATCTTTTAATATTTAATGCATAAATAAGAAATTTCCAAAGCCCAACAATTTTCCAGATAAAAGAAGCAAAATTTGAATGCATATATTATACTTAGACATAATATTCTTTATATTTAAAGTCAAGTGATCGTTTTTAGAGACTTTAATTAGAAAACAATTTTTAGAATTTTAATATATTTAAAGCAAGGTTTTTACCCATTAGTTCGAGTAGCTATATATTACATACGATAAATCTCAATTATCTAGTCTACGGGCAAAAATTTTTTAGAAATCGTGGCTTAAATACCTGTGAACTACCTTTAAGAAGAAATTATACTTTAAATAAAATTTTCTCGTTTACATTAATGAAAAAAATAAAATATATAAAAAATAGGACTGAAAATAATATGATTTTGTCAAGTTTAGATAGTAAAATTAAGGTTTAAGATGATAATTTTTTAATTTTAATTGTCTATATAACCCTTTTAATCTTATATCCACTGAAAATGATAACCGAAAAAATTTTGACATGAAATACCAAGAAAAAAAATTGAATCTCTTATAGATCTCTGACATTACTGTTTATTCGAATTAAGCATATTTGTGGCATAAATTTTCCTATTTTAATTTTTTTATATATATTTTTGTTTCACTTCGTTATAGATATAAAATCTTGTATGTTATTTTTATATATATATTTGGCCCATTTTGATCTGTTTTCTATAAGTATTTATATATTAAAATGCATATTGCTACAAACATAATTTTAGCTAAATAATTATTTTATTTATTTATATGAGCTATGGTTGATTTTTCTCTATATACCAGATTCGAATGATACTTCATCAACCTCATAACTTTAAAAACATATATATTCAAATGTGTTTCTGAATCATATATTTGTGCATATTTCTTTGCTTCCTTTGAGATTACTAGCACCTTTAACTTAAACTAGTTGTGTTTGGTGACCACACTATATCTTTGTGTATTTTATAGCACATATTCACTCTACATTTGTATAAGTGCGAGATTTATTGGCCTGTGAATTTAATTTTCTCATATCCGTTTAAGTATAATCTGTATATTAGTGTAAATATATTTCAGAAGAACAATTTTAGTGATAAAAAAAGAAACATTTAATGCCTTGAAGTGCGCTTTTTTACAGAATTTGCTGATTATATTTTTAAATTTTACTTAAACATTATTCTAAATCTACTTTATTCCGCTATGTAGGACTAATCAAGTATGAGCTTTTTTCCACATTTTTAGACTAATTTTAATCATTTGCAAAATATATTTGACTGAAAATCTTATAAGTAACTTTGAAATCATATGATTTTATTAAATTGTGTTTTTTTGATAATTAAAAATTTATTTATACAGAGATTAATTCCGTGTTTTTTGGTCAAAATCAACAAAAAACCTTTTTTGTTTTATAATTTCGAAATGAAAATCCAAATAATTGTGTATTTTTTTTATAAACCAATAACTTTCCTTTTTGTTTTTTTATGGCATTATCTGATATGGCATAAAATTTTACTAAACCTTTTCTAAATGTAATTTATTTATTAAATTTAATAAGCAAATTTATCTAGATTTTTAGTGATAATTACTTTTCTCAAAACCCCACCTTTTTTATGTAACTATTGCTTCAGGTGTTTTTTTTATTATTAGTTCAAATTATATTACATATTCCTTTATTGATTTGGTTTATGGCTAAATTACAATGGAGACCCATTAAATGTTGCGTCGCATATAGTTTAATTATCTTGTGGCCACTGTTATAAATAAATTGAACAATCTTTCTTATTTTCATTTCATAATACTTCTATTATCTTATAGTGATATATTTTTTATTGTAACATACCTAAATACCGTGCTTTCAAATCACATGTAATGCGTTTGAAACTTAATTTATTTTACGTTTTTACAAATAAATGACTAAAATATATTAGTTCGGTTCTTTAAAACATAAGTCACGATTTCAATGATTATAAAAATATTTATAGGACGATTGATGCTAAAAATATAAGAGTAAAAAAGATAAAAAAACAAGCAACAAACATAAATATTAATACTGTGATAATAATGATAAACGAAATACGCGTTTTGCAAGCATAATAACGGATAATAAAAAATCTATCATTAATAGATACCCTTGTGTTTTTTATTTGTCGGCATGTTATGATTATTTAATATAAAAAAAGTGAATGTCTATCTTTTTGTTAAATTCATAGTTTAAAACAGTGATTCAATATATCCGGCCTTACATTTTTTCTACTTAAAAGATTTATATAATTATTTTAAGAATAAAACAGGCTTTAAAGAACCTTTGACGGTTATCTAAACACAGCTTACAATATAAAAATATATTAATGTTTCAAAATAAATCTGGAGAATAATATTTTTATATGAAAAACCCACAAAATTACTCGGATTTGCAGATGAATTTTCAGTAACTTTGTGAAACTAGAAAAATATAGTATAATTTGGGATAATTATACATCAAAAAGATATTTGAATAAAAATATTCCATCTAAAAAATAATATTTAAAAATGGCAAGCGATACATGTAATTCAATTTTTAAAGCTAATATGCTATATTACACAACCCTGTTGACTATATGTGGAAAAAATATGATTTTTAGAATTCTAATAAATAATTTTTACTGCGGTATAAAAATATATCATCTTTGAATCAGAAATTGTGAGCGACTGATTTATGCCCTAAAAATTTGGAAAGAAAACATAGACATTTAAATTGCTTATTTTTATTCTATAATATCAGTATTTGATACTTTAAATTATAAAAGATTGACTGAACGAAACAAAAAAAATCCATGCAATTATTTATGTCCCAGAAATCCCTTTACTTTAAATTAATAAAAACATATATCCAAATAAAGATAACTTAGTAGGATATGAATAGTTTTTAAGCCGAAAGAAGGTTTTACGGGTACTTTATGTGGTTCAAACATGGCACGAATATCATAAAATATTTATATAAATTATAAAAAAAATACGTGTAGTATGAAAAAGAATTTTAAGAATAATATGGGATGTTTGAAATTTTATAATTTATCTGGGTTGACTTTTAAAGCGCATAAAATGAACTATATAAAATAAAGACTTTTTTAAAAATTTAAATTCAGGCATGCTATCTTTTTTATTTTAGTTAAGATTTATAAGTTTATTTTGAATCCGCGTGGGTTTCTATCATAGCTTAGAAGCATCGATGTTGTTGGTTTTTGGATTTTAAAATAACAAATAAATATCTTTAAAAAATACAAAATAAAAATATAACGATATCGAACAAGTTTATTCGATCTATTAAAGATATCTTTATACATAATTTTTTCTGATAAATTTGATTTGAGATGACAAATTCTTAGTGTAATTGTCTTTAAAATGAAATATAGTTTTTTTGTTGAAACACAAGAAAAAAAAATAAAAGAATTTGTTTAAAATTTATAAAATATCGAAAAAAATTATTAGCCTAAGGATTAAAATCTTTTAATTTTCTAACAATAATATATAGGCGAATTACAACCAATGCATGTGTTTCATTTATTGAAATAGCTTTCAAATCAGAAAATAAAAAAATCCATTAATTTAACTAAAATAAGAAATATGTAAAAATATAAACCTTACCTATATTTTTGGGCTTAAATATAACACATTAGAAGATTTTTGTTTCAAAATATTCATTTATATGTGTTATCAGAAAATTCATAATGGAAGTTCTAAGTAATTTATCTCATTTTTATCTTCTACTTAGTAGCATGCCATCATTTCGCCAGATTTTTGTACTGTAAAAACCATCATATTGACTAATCAGATATAAGCTATAATTTACGAGAAAAATTTGCTATAAGCTCAAAATTCTAATAGTCTTTTAGATATAATTTATATAAGAATCTCGTCAAAAATGTATTAAGTTTATAATATTAAACAACCATAAGGCATCGCTATATATTTCATAAACTAAATAAAAAACTATTAATAACTAATGGATTTTTCTAAAATTTATATTTATGATCTAATAAAGCAAATAAGCGCAGTATACTGAATGATACGTATATAAAAAATAGATTCTCTTCTATTGTACCTTCAAAAGGCAGCTTCTTTTTTTTTGAATGCAACAATAATAAAGTGTCATATATCAAAATAAAAAAGAGTTTCATCTACCATATTCTTCGATAAACAACATTTTATCCTTCTATTGCTAAATTTATCCCTATACGTGTTTTTTCGGGCCATAAAATCCTATTCCACATGAAAGAAAACTTGTTATATCGTACTGGTATAAATTATATGAGATATGATTTTTTTATAGTCTAGTGTTCAATCTAAATAAAAAAACTTATAAGTGAATTCGAATAAATATACTATTATGCAAGAATTTACATACTTCTTTTTTATATTCATTAACTAATTATGTTTTTTAAATTTACAATTTTATTTTTGAAATACGCATTTAATTAGAATATAATTAGTTTTACTACATTTATTTATATATTTAATTGAATTAGAATTATTTTATCATCTCCCCTCATAAAAAAAGTTCAGAGATAAAAAATAGCCTATTTAATAGCTTAATTTGTGTAATAATATTTTTATTGACCTCTAATAACACATTCAGCATAAAACTCAAATAATTATTCTAATGTATAAATACATTATTTACATTTCCTTAACATATAAAGCTTAAGTGACTGTAGATGTCCGTGTTAAGCCGACTAAAAACACAACATAGAAATATTTACTTCATATATATACAATTTTTAAACCCTAATGTTAGATTACTGTGTATTAATATAGCTATTTATATGATTTCATAAACCTTTGTCTTACAATAAGGACGTTTTTTGGGGGGTTAGTGTTGGTGATGGATACTTTATAGAAATATTATCTTTCTGGAAGCTTCTTGGATAAAATATAATAGCATTTCTTATGCAATTCTTCAAGTATAATGTTTTTAATTTTTTTGAACAGCTCTTCAATAAGATACAATCCACTGTTAAATGCATTCGTTGTAAATGTCAAAACATTTTTTTGAAATAAAGTGAGTCAAATTTTCACTTTCTGTGACATTTTGCCAAAAATACAGACATTATAGAGTTTAGAGTAAATTTTGTGTGATTAATATATCTTTCACGTGCTTATACGCTTCTTTCAGTAGCTTTACTAATGAATTTACCCCTATTGTGTCTAGAATGAAATATATTTTACTTCTAAGTTTTTTAAACAGCTTATATATTTTAAATAGATTATTTCTATTGCTTTAGTTGCGTCTGATTCAGGTAACACTCACATCTGTTTTTATTTTGCATAGGATACCAAATTATATCAGTAGTTACACTTGTGTCAATGTGTCTAGACTTTGTCTACTTTTAGTATCTTTAGTCCAAAAATTTTTTCTCGACTATGTGAAATCGCCCAAATCTATAAATTTACGGGTTTTTTACAGTAATATTAGAATAAAAAATAAACTGTTGATTTTGTTGTTTTATATCATCAAACAAGGTAAATATGTAATTTTATTGTTTTAAAACATTCTAAGCCTAATTATTTGAAAACAAAACAATAAAATTGAAACCAAGGAATATATTGATGTATTTTAAATGTTTTTCTTAAATTTTTATAATTTAAAGTTAGTTTATCCATACACTATTCTGATCAGACTTATAAAATCATATAAAAAATATTATTTTATCGGTTATCTATATTTATTTTTCTAGACCATATTTTATTATTTACATATAATGATTATTTTTTCTGAAATTAGATCACTAAAAATCTAAAATTAAAATATATTTCGATTCAATTATAAGAATTTATGTTTAATTTCATGTTTTCACTAATAACTATTGATAAAAAGTAAAAAAAAAACTAATAAATGTAATTTCACAATATAATGTCTCAAACAACATAGTCAACAAATTTATTTATAAGTACAATCTTTTTAAGATTAAAATAAAAGTAAAAATAAAAATAGATTGTGTAAAGATAAATTTTTACATATTTTAATGTAAATCTATAAGTTTGATTGTAGATAATAATTAGTTAAAAATTTTCAAAAGGTTTATTTTTCTTTAAATAAATTTACATTTATTTACTATATCATAAAAATTAATAATACTGCTAAATTTCAATAAATCCTAAAATTAATCTGTTCAAAAGTATCTATTGCTTATTGTATTTTAATTTAAAAAAAAGAAATAAGTTTCATTTAAAATAAATATACTTTAAATTTTAATGATCATACATTAGAGACACACAATTTCTGATTTTTTTTGTTTTTTATTTTCTCTAGCCATTATAGAGACTTGATAAATAAATAATTTTGACAATTTTACTAGTCGTATTAAGACAATCTTGAATAAAATCAGAGGATTTTTGATTTTTGAATATATATTTCTTCTCAAAAATTGTGTTTTTTAATGATTTTCGACTTTATGTTATGAGGACTCAAATAACCAAATTAAAAATCCAAGAATATCCCTTAAATAACCTTATAGTCTTACTTCATTAGTTTATTTCTGCAAATCACCTTATTTCGATAGTAAACGTGTAAAATTTTATTTAATTTTAATTTTTTCTTTAATAAGATCCTCAAAACCCGAATTGGTTTATAATTAATTTTTAACACATATAAAATATTTAATTATACTTCAATAAAATTTAAATTTGTCACATAGTATAGAAATAACTATAAAAATTTATGTCATTTGAAGTTCTCAATTATTTAATTTAAACATAAAAACTCGTATTGATTGTAAAATCCAAGGCCGCTAAACCTTATTCATTAGAAATAACAAACAGAATTTGTTATTTATAATTATTTTTAAAAAAAATGTTTTCGCTTTGATTTTCCATTATTTTATAATAATGAAATTGATATAACTATTTTTTACTATTATACTCAGCTGATAATTTCCTTATATCTATGAGACTAAATTTATAAATATAATCAAATATGGCAATAAGATTGCTCGATACAATTTTTTCTGCCTAGTTGTAATATAATACAACTTTTGCAATAAAATATATGCCATAGAATTAGACACTCTATTCACAAAATACCATATGTTGCATAAAGGAATCAAAGATTGCAACTATTAGGAAGCATATGCACAAACAATAGTATTAAGAAAAACACTTAATTTTTAAATCTTTGTGCGTAGAAGATGCTTTTATTAAGACTTTAAGCATGAAGTGCTTGAAAAGAGAAGAAAAATTTCTAAAATAGATAAATTTAGAGTTTTGCACAAGTAAAAATGATAATTAATAGAAAAAATAGCCCTTAAATGGATATATTTGGAATAAAAAAATAAAAATTTCATTATTTTATTATTGGAATTGATTTGATTAAAAACATACAAATCCAGTAAATAATGCATAACTAGAGAAAATATATTACATTTAAATATTTTTATTTTATTTTGTAATTCAAGCCTACCACTGATACCTTATAAAAATGAGATAAACTCAAAAATGATTCTTCTGTAATAAATTATTGTAAAATTTTTTACATGATTTTTACAACGAAAAAAAGTAAAAATATACCTTTAAAAAAAGAATTATGAAAATTTTTGTATTTAATAATGGTAAACGTGTAGAATAGGGTCATTAAAAAAGGTAAAATCTGAAATATTATTAATTTTATAGTAATTAAATGATGAAATCTTTATTCTAAAGCCTAATTATATTTATTGATAAAATCTGAAGTTCCTTTATAATATAATGCATAAAATATATATGGTTTATAGGTTTTTGATTTCCTTATAGGTTCCATATTTCTAAAAAAACCTTTTATTAATATTTGACTTTTTCAAAAATAAACATGTGAGATATTGGTTTTGGTTAATTGTAGTATTATTCAATATAATTGCATTTTTAGATTATTTTTAAGACCAAAAACTAGTGTCTTTAAATTATGAAAAAATAAAAAATTGCGGTTCTAGTGGGTTTTGGAGCCTATAAAATGATTTAAAGAATAAAAAACCAATACTCGCATTTTATAATAATATTAAAATACATTTTTCTTTATGAGGTTCCAATTACGTTTATAGCTAGTTGCGTTTAATTATAATAACGAAATCTTATAAATATGGTTATTTATATTTTATATGGCAAATTGCATAAATGAATTTAATTTATTTTTATACTTGAACTTTTTTTATATATTTTTTTGTATTCAGGTAGATCTAATACACCAACAGAACTAACTATATATGATTTCTCACAAAAAAAGGTTTTTTTCAAATAATTGGAATAAACAGAAAAAATATAAGCTATTCTTTTACTTTTTATATATCATAAAATATAACGCATTTATTTGTTTACTTATTAAATAACAAGTTCTTTTAATAAAAATAAGAGCCATATTTTTATTCAGTAATACTTGAAATAAAATGGTAAAAACTTATTCCCAAACTTTAATATAAAAAAACATGTGTTGTATAATTTATCCACCAAAATTTTTATATTATTTATTTAAAGGTAAATTTTTATTTTGGCTTTTCATGTTTGCTTGCGCAAAATTTTGGATTTTTCTATGGTATAGACTAGAATATTTCTTCATCTAATTACATGCTCTACATATTTTAATATTTATCACCTATTTTCGAGACTTATCAATTAAATAGCTTTCCTCAATACTATTGTTTGGGCATATTCTTCCGCGTCCATTGATCTCAAATTTTCGATAATAGACAGCAAATGGTATTTTAAACCACATATTGCCCAACATATGTATTATGCTATTATTCATCATTTCTAAGATTCGGTTTTCATTTTTAGATAATTATATTTTATTTAATAGAAATTACCGCTTTATTTCGCTTTTTTTAGTAGATGCGTAGTTTGTTAATCAAATTGAAATACCATTTGGAATCTTGCCATACGAAATTGACTTACCTTAAATTATAAAATACAAAAAAAAATCGGCTACATACAACATAAAATTATACTTTCTATATTTAAAAACTAAATATAAAATCTTTATATTCCGTGTTTAAAGAATAGGAAAACCTCTTTATATAAAATATGAGTCTATATTTGTTTTTAAGTGTTTTTGTGATTTTACAGATGATTTATTCATAATTGCTTCATTAGATGTTTGGAAATCAAGGAAGTAGTTCATAAAAAAAAATATTTTTATTGATAGTGATTTTTTTTATTTTTACAATTTAATTTAGATATCACACATTGGAAATTTTTAATATTATGAAAATAATTTTACCAAGATAAAAGCATAAATTTTGGTTAATTTTAATTTATAATTTAGTATGTTAAAAAATATATGTTCAAACTACAATAAATACATGATTATATCTAAATATCTACTTTTTTTTAAGACCGAGGTGAAAAATTATTCCTCGTGAAAAGGTATTTCTAGTTTAATATACATAAATTCAAGATTGTAATGTTAAATAAATATTAAAAAATAGCATTTATTTTCAATATTTGCATAAGGATAAAAAATTTAAAACATTTGGATGAACAAAATTATGTTTTTTTATGATATACCTAAAAAAATAATCATGTCAGATAGTGATTTGTATCTTGTAAATGTTTATTGCTGATAAATTTTAATTTTTAATCAAAGTAAAAATTATTTTTTAATACCTTCACAATTTCTAATTTAACAACAATTTTTCATGGGTATATCATAAAAAAACATAATTTTGTTCATCAAAATGTTTTATGGAATACAAAAGTAATAACATATGTAATGACTTGGGATAGGGTTGTTATAAAATCTCATAAAAAATATGTTGAGAAGTTAAAAATCACAGATGAAGTAAAAAAATACATGCATGCTCTCACACTTCGAAAGACGATTGTATTTATTCTATTTGACAGAAGAGGGCAGTTTATGAAGATAGATCAGGGGAGATGTCAAAAGATGCATTGAGGTGTTGTAATATTCCTAATGGGCTGTCTACATCTTAGTAGATTGAATTTATAAAAGAAGAAATTAACCCATAAATAAAAAATAGTTTTAAGAAATAATTATAATTTAATATTCACAATTGTTATTTATATTAATTTAAAAAAATGGCCATTTCTTACATCTAAAAATTACCAAAAAAAATTAGCTGAAAAATGATTAGCGTTGTAAATTTGCCGCGTCAATTGGCTCACCGCTATAGGGAAACACCCCACAATGCTAATAATGACATTTATTATTTGAACTTGCATTCTGAAATCAAAGCAAGTTGTTTTAGAAGCACAATAGAGTATATTTTTAGGCTGAAAATCTTTATTTTACAGTGGTTTTACTTTTAATCTTTGTTGTAACCCTTGCGGCTAGTCGGAATTAATTACTTTTTTGGTAATTTAAAAATGCGATTTAATCAGTAGGATTCAAACCTTCGATCATTTAAATTTAAAATTCGAATTTGCATATTTAAATCATTCAGATATCACTACTATAAAAACTAGCTCAATTGATGCAAAATTTTCTCAGTCACACGGCGAGATTTTTTCGTAATTTATATTTTATATACCTAGTGAATGTGAAAAAATGTTTCATTTTCAGACTTGACAGAATTTTCTAATATTTTCAAATGTATTTTTTTGGCCATAATTTTTCAAAAATTTTGTATATTGGTTGAAAAGGCGCATAATGTGGAATATTTTTATTCTATTACAACAAACCCAGGTGTATAAAATATAATTTTTTATGTTTATGGTAATGTTTTGGCCATATACTTAAAAATTACGAAGCGAAAGGGATTCCATTTGTACATAAATTTTCACTGTACTTATAGCATATAAACGTAGAATTGTATTTTATATACTATAAATAAGATTTTCCATTATAATACATTTATTTTGATAAATATATTTAATCTATTATCGTTTTAATTCCATTTATACATTTATTTTAACTCTATCTTTGCTAAAATAACTTCTTCGGGTGCTATAAGCAATATTTTTTTATCATAATTTATCAAAAGTTTGCATATTAGCATAGAAATACAATTGATATAGATCAACATATTAGAAGCAATAATCTAAATATAATTTATGTAACTATATTTGTCAAGTTTAAGATTATTTTTATTGAAATATATGGTGATTAAGGAAATATGTTTTTTAATTCGTGCTAATTATTTAAAGAGTCTTATATATTAATTTATTGCGGTTAAATACATGTATTAAAGGAATTTTGTAATTTAATTTAGTAAATTGTTTATATCATATGTTTATTACAATTAATAATTATAAAATTTCTATTTGGATAGAAAAATATACAATTTAAATTAATTTTATTGCATCTTCAGTGAATATTAGATATTAGTGTTTATTTATTAAACTTTATAATATAATGGCTATTAGAAAACCTTTAATGTTGCAAACCGAATGACGATACTTCAAAATTTAATAATTATAGTTAAAGGGAACTTGAAATATAGCGCATTTTTCTTCATTAATTTAATTAACTGTGCAATTTTTTTTTAACTTAAGCGGCAGTTTCATTTAAAATATGTATTTTAGGCGTTCCAAATATTACCATACGTCATGAATTGCTATAGAGGGGCCATAAAATACCATAATCGTATATTAAGGAATTGGAAATACCAGCTATGCCAGAAGAATTCGTAAAACAATAGGATTGAAGAAAAAACTTGAAATATTCTATCGGAAAGAGAAATATGTATCATTATTTTTTTTTAAAAATTGAATGAAACATTAAGAAAATCTATTATATTAAAAATCCAGCAGTTTGCTTAAACTTATCTAGATAATTTCCAACCGATCAATCTATTAATATTGGTATTCTAAGAATAAATAAATATTTTAATTTATGAATACAGTATAATTATGATTGGGTGTGATCAAGCATTTTAAAATAATTTCATTTCTTTATATTTAAATAATTATTGGCATAGTTGAAATTAATCTGATTCTGCCAAAAATCGAATGGATTATTGTTTTATTTATGGTATATATTTTTGGTTTTGGCTTATAATATTATTCTCGAGATCAAGTTGATTTACGACCCAAACAAAGCTTATCTATAGTATTAATGTGATATATATTATTTTATTAAAAATTCAGAGGTGATTAATATAGGTTAGAGCTTTTGGGTTTGTTGTTTCTTATTATTTATTAAATTTATATTTTCAAGGTTTTTGGCCCGATTTGATGTAAACAATCTTATATACATACATATAGTGTGGCGTATATTCAACCTATACGATTTAAGAAACCACTTTTGTTTTTAAATCTTGAAAAGACAAGAAGGTATCAAAGAAAATATAATCGAAGAGGATATAGCAAATATTATAGATATTATGTGTTAACGGGAAATTAGTCCCGTTATGCTTTAAAAGCGAAAATATAAGATTAAAATACCGAAATCAACCCATAAATAAAAACAATAATATACATACATTTTATTATAGTTTTTAAACAAAACTATATAGAGCAATCTAGAGTTTTTCTTGAACAAGTTTAAATAGATAAAAAATAAACTACCCAATAAATAAAAATAATAATATGCATATGTTTTATTATAATTTTTAAACTATAACTATATAGAGCAATCTAAAGTTTTTCTTGAACAAATTTAAATAGATAAAAAATAAACTGCCCAATAAATAAAAATGGTCTTTCATACAATAAAGCCGACTTCAGCATGTATTCTAAATAACATAAATTATTGCCAAAAATCATGTAAAAACAAAATAAGACAATATTGATCCTTCATCATACAATAAAATACTTTCATTTAAGGTTGGGTCTACGTTTTTTTTTTATTTCACAAGTTTTAACAACTTACAAAATTTTTCTGGTTT